>NC_064864.1:56761183-57061183 GCF_024139225.1 Suncus etruscus | reverse complement strand
AATCTGAGTGCAGGGGACTTTTTTTTTATACTAACAAAAAATATTTTTAAAAATGTGTTTTTATTTTCTGATGTAAAAAATAAAGTTAGGTAAATTTAGTTTAATTAGTTAATTAGTTTAACCAGCTGTGGGCCGTTGTATTATAAATATACTTCGGCCTCACAGACTGGTTGTTCTCTGCCACCATCTCCTGATGTCTCTTGTTTTTCTCGTCTAAAAACTATGTGCGTCTATGGTCAGGTGTGTCTTATAAAGCAAAAAATATGGTACTTAAAAAATTGTATTAGTTTATTATATAAATTAAGCATTAAAATCTTTCTGTGGGTTTTGTTTTGTTTTGGGGCCACATTGGTGGTGCTCAGGGATAACTCTTAGCTTTAACTGTATACTGAGGGATCATTCCTGGAATGTTTGGGGATCTATATAGAATATGAGGGTTGAACTACATCAGCCACATACAAGGCAAACACCATACCTATACTGTACTACTGCTCCAGCCCTAAGCATTGAAATCTTATGAGGGCACTCTGGCTCATAATCTTTATTCTTACCATTATCTATTTCTTCTTCTTGCCAAAGTAATCCATAATTAAATATATAAAAAAATAATTAAATGGAGGAGCTGGAGCAGTGGTGCAAGCGGTAGGGCATTTGCCTTGCTACACACTAAACTAGATCGAACCGAACCGTGGTTCGATCCCCAGGCGTCCCATATGGTTTCCCAAGCCAGGAGCAATTTCTGAGTGCAGAGCCAGGAGTTACCCCTGAGCATCACCAGGTGTGGCCCAAAAGCAAACAAACAAACAAACAAAAAAAAAAAGAACAAGTGGAATTACTTTCTGCATTAGTCATTCATTGATCATGGAAAATGTTTTAAAATATGGACATCCATCCATAATGTAGAAGAATTAAAACTTTTAAATTCCTCCAATTGAACCAAGAGTTTGTTGTACTCATTTATTATCTTTCAATAATTCACATAATATTTAACTTTTTTTTTGGGGGGGGGGGTCACACCTGGTGCCATTCAGGGTTTACTCCTGGGTCAGAAATCGCTCAGCAATCGCTCCTGACAGGGTCGGGGAACCATATGGGATGCTGGGATTCAAACCACTGTCCTTCTGTATACAAGGCAAACACCTTGCCTCCATGCTATCTCTCTGGCCCCATATTTAACTTTTTTTTTTTTAATTCTTCAATAATAGCTTCAAAATTGGGCTAAGAGCTAATGGGTTAGAGCTGGAGAGATAATACGCAAAGCCAGGAATAACTCCTGGGCATAATTGGGTAAGGCCCAAAAAACTGAATGCAAAAGAGTTTTCTGGTTATAAATAAGGCAGAAAACTGAATGCAAAAGCAATAAAAACTACCACTTGGGCTAGAGTTATACGATAGGTAGAATTCTTGCCTTGCACACGGTAGACCCTGGGTTCAATCCCCAGCACCAAATAAGGTCTGCTGAGCCCTACCAGGAGTGACATCTGAGCACAGCCAAAAAACGGAAAACACAAAAAACAGAGCACAGGCCAAAAACAGAAAAAAGAAAATTAAAAAAAAAAAAAAAAGCAAACTAGTACTCAAAAAAGTTAAATTTGTCTTGAAAGTTAACTAACCTTATTAACTAAAAAGGTTTCACTAATGTCTTTATATTTGGGTCAAATGTACCAATTTTGGAGGGAGAAGAAAAAGCAAGAGAGGACTGGCTGGCTCTCTAAAGCCCCAGAATATTCAAATTAGAAATAAATTCAAATTAGAAAACATTGTATTATTGCTACCACTATCATCACATTATGATACAAATATTACTTAAAAGTTGAGTCAGTAAAAAAAATTTGCTCTTTGACAAATTTGGTAATTACAGCAATTTCTAACAGTACAAAAATATATTCTCTTATATTTGAGACAAAATGATACGCAAATAATAGTTTAGAGCCAAAGAGGGCTCCATGGGCTAGTACACACTTTGCATTCTGGAGTCCCATTTCAATCCCTTGCATGCTCTGGTCTCCCCTTAGAGAACAAACCTTGAGCAGAGCCAGCTGTGATTCCAAAACAAAACAAAACATAGTTTTAACAGAGGCTGGGGAGATAACTAAAAAGACTGCAGCACATGCTTGGCATGCACTAGGGCCAGATCAAACCTAGCACTGCATGGCTTACTAAGCACTGCTAGATGCATCTTAAGTAATCCTAGTGCATTTAGTTGACTCTCCAGCCAGCACAGCTATGCCAAGTATTGCTCAGAGTGACTCCCAGGCCCACTGGTCATTGCTTGGGATCTCTGTCTAAAATAACAAAGAATAGTATAATAATTATTTAAACCAGAAGTAAACATATAATTTAAAATGAACAAGTTACTTAATTCAATTTACTTATGATCCACGAAGTAGAGATACTGTAAATATCTCATAGGTAGCTCTGAGTGTCAAATACAGAATATCTGTTTAGTGTAAAATAGTAGTAGTCATTATGGCAGATTTTAATGTTTTATTCTGTAAACTTTTTCTTTAGTATATATATTCTACTATATTCTATGTTTATTAAAATTATGTTATAAAAGTCTTTTAAATGTGAAAGAGTTTACGTTATGAATTAAGTTAAAAAAAATGGCAAGCTGGGTCCGGAGCATTAGCACAGCAGGTAGGGTGTTTGCCTTGCATGCAGCTGACCCAGGCTCAATCCTGGGCATTCCTTATTATTACCCGAGCATTCCACCAGGAGTAATTTCTGAGCACTGAGACATGAGTAATCAATGAGCGCCACAGGGTGTGGCCCAACGACCCCCCCACCCACAAAATCATGCTAAAATTATATAATCTGAGTGTATTGTAAAGAACAGCAAAAATTTTGATAGTGAGTTATCCCTGTATAGCAATAGCAAACATTATTATGTAAGATTTATTTGGACCTATTTTGCCTAATTATCTAATTTTTTTCATTTAATGACATCTTTTTTGTTTTGGTTTGGTTTTGGTTTTTGGGCCACACCTGGTGACGCTCAGGGATTATTCCTGGCTATGCATTCAAATTGCTTCTGGCTTGGGGGACCATATGGGATGCCTCGGATCAAACCGAAGTCTGTCTTGGATCAGTCACATGCAAGGCAAACGTCCTACCACTGCACTACTACTCCCACCCCTAAAGATATCTTTGATACAAAAAAAAAAAAAAACAAAAACAAAACTATAAATCTAGCCTTTAAATAAAATGGAGGGGATGGATTTAGATAACAATGGCTATGCTCATGTTTACTCCTGGTTCAGCATCATGCCTGAAGGTGCTCATATCTCATCCACTGTACTATCTCTCTCCTCCCCATCTTAATTTTTTCACACTTTTAAAACAATAATTATGGACATGTTTTATATTAGTGTAGAGTAAAGGTGTCTGAATACTCTATACTGTAAAGTTTATCATCTCCATAATGTGAGGATATGCAATAAATTGCACAAAACTTAGTATGGTAGTTAGTCAGTCATTCTGATAAAAGACAAGATAGCAAGAAAAAGCAGTCAGGAGAGTCATTTGAGATTAACCAACATGGATTTCAACATGAAATATATGAAGTGGTCCATCTAAGTCACCAACTAGTTAGTAGCAGGGCTAGGATTTAAAAAAAAAAAAAAAAAAGAAGCTGGCTCCCTGTCAAGTAATAATTCTTTAACATCTTCACAGGCTATAATCCTTTTAACACCATGGCTGTTTGTGAATGCTGTTGTGCTCATAAAATGTATTTTTATATTTTACTAAATTCAAGATATTTCTATATTTTACTAAATTCATGAGGCTTTCCCTAACCACAACAGCAGTATCTTATTGATTTCCCTAGCAATTGAACTTTGGGGCAGTATATTATTTTTATCATAGCTGGCCACTTAATTACATGTGGTCTTACATTGCTAATTATTTCATTAATCATTTATCTCTCATGAGACTGAAAACTCATTAAGTGAGGGACCTCACTATGTTCACCCATGCATTGTTAATAACCAAAGAATCTATAACATTTCTCTATTTTCTTTCTTTTCATTAGGGCAAAAACTTAAAAACTATTCCTTGTATTTGATTCATGCTCACATAATAGAAATTTCTATGAAACATAAACTTTGAACATGATTTAAAATTATACATCAGACTTGTGTGGTCTATTTGAGTGTAAATTAATTCTTCTATAGCTATTTGGCGTGTTTTTACTTGTTCGCCTATTTTTAGCTATCAGTCAGAAAAAAACTAAAGTTCCAACTCTATATTCCTCCCACCCAACTAAATAATTTAATTGTAAAATATATGAATACATCTTTTGGAACTCGATAAGACAGCAGGTAAGTCATTTGCGTGGCACACAGTCAACCTGGGTTTGACCCTTGTATCCTATATGGGCCTGGGCCCTCAAGCCCCACCAGGAGTGACCTCTGAGCACTGCTCCAGGAGTAAGCCCAGCTGGTGTGTCTTCTTCCCACAAAAAAGAATGCATACTTATCTCCTCTAAGTCATCATGGCCTTCAGCTAACATATAATCATTAAGACCTTTCTCTAAATATACATATACATATAATATAAAATATGCATTTAAAATATAAACATACATATTTCTCTAAATATACATATATAAATACAAAGAATTTTTAGTTCGTTTTGTAATGCATAAATAGGATCACTCTTATAAATTTTCTCTGAGAAAGGTTTATAGAAACATTTTCTTGTGTGTGTATATATATATAAAAAAATCTCATTTAATTTGAGCTCTGTAAAATATTGTGATTATGTATATACCATGACTATTCACCCACTGATGGAATTTGCCATTTTTAGGAAGGATTTAAGTAATCAACATATATGTATATATATTTCTCATGTGTTAAGATATGCTTATTTTTAATATTACAAAGCTATATAAATTACTTCCCTATAAAAAATGGCAATATTCATTTTTTTACATCCTTTCAAAATGAGTAGGAGAGCTCAAAGGACTAAAATTCATGCTTTGTACCCTACAGGCCCAGAATCACTTTCCCCAACAACTCCAATGGTTCCCCCATCCCTAACACAAGGTCAGGAGAGATACCCAGGGAAAGAGTAGAAATAGTCCGGAGCACTGTGGGTGTGATGCCCCCACCACCAACAAAAACAAAACCTGAATGAGAGAAAGTACCAACATTTCATTTCTTGCTCATTCCATGTATAATCACTATAACTACAAGACTAGTTTTCAAGTGGAACCTGTTCTACAAGCAGTCTAATTATATCTGACTATAAAGACCTTCAAGATATTCTCATAAAATTTAACGGTCTATGCATAGTTGAAGATCACAGTAGGAGTTTACTTTTAAAAAGAATTGGTGGTACATAAGACTCTCTCTCTCTCTTCCTCCCTTCCACAGAGGCTAATGCTTTCCCTATGAAAGAAGTATTGCAAGGCTGTAATAATGGACTCTGATAAAATGGCTAAAGCAGTCGACCAGAGGTCTTTTAAATCTAACAGAACAGGAAAGAGCTTGCTACCAATGAAAGCCCAGCATGCCTCATTCAATCACCACTTACAATAATGTATTGTTTTTATTCTCACTAAAACCTAAACTGTCTGTACTAACAGATTAGTAGGGTTGAGACAGAGTTAAATGAAAATAAACTTTAAGACTCAGACCACAGAATAAAGTTATTAGATACAGGGAAGAGAGAAAGGACATCAATAAAGAAACAGCACTTTGGTGATAGGTATGGTGGTAGGTATGGCATATTTTAAAGAGGTGTGAAATTAACTGTATCCTTAAAAATATACACTCTTATAAGATAACATTAAAAATTAAAAAAATAAAACTAGGGGCTGCAGTGATAGCGCAGTAGGTAGGATGCTTGCCTTACATGTGGCCAACACGGGTTCAATTCCTGGCATCCCATATGGTCCCCTGAGCCCACCAGGAGAGATTCTTAAGTAGAGTAACCCCTAAGCACAGCCAGGTGTGGCCCAAAAAACAAAAAATAAATAAATAATAAATAAATAAATAAATAAACAAACAAACAAACTAAAGTTAGAACAAAATCCTGAAACTCATAAGTTGCTCACTTTAAAAAAATCAAAATAGCTTTTTAAAATTTGAAAATTACTATAAAATGATATATAATGTAATTATTATGACATTCTCTAATATGAAATTAGCATTCAATTAAAGAGGTACCTTCAAATTTACTAAACTTTATCTTCCATCCCCTTCATTTGCAGAGCAAAATTTGCTAAACTTAAAATATCTTTTTAAAAATCTATGAAAAATAAGGTATTCTTATAAAGAAACACTTGTAAAAGCCTATGAGCCATCCACACATTGCCAATATTCATAATGCTTAGCTAAATAAAAGACAGAAAACCTCATCTAAAAGTCTGGTATTAACTGTGATTCACCCCTGCAGCGGTTTAAACTCTTACCTCTTTCAATGAGTGGTTTTAACCACAAACTTAACTGCAACCTAGAAACCAATCCATAATTTGCTTTACTGTTGAGCCTTTGTAACAAAGAAATAAAATCAATGCCGCTGAGCTTCTGTATATAGAGTAGGAGATTGCTGACAATCACTGGCATTTCACTTTTAAGTGCTTAAGTTGTTCTGTGCTCCCCACTTTGACAGCTTGCTTTCTTCTGCTGTCAAATTTTTAAAATATGGCAACATCAAATGACTATGAATTAAAATTAGATTCTTTCAATTTCAGCAAATATAATCAACATCCTTAGGTTAATTCGGCATAACTCTTGAGTAAGACTAACTCAAAAGTATTTTAGTCTCGGGGCCGGGCGGTGGCGCTAGAGGTAAGGTGCCTGCCTTGCCTGTGCTAGCCTTGGATGGACCACGGTTCGATCCCCTGGTGTCCCATATGGTCCCCCAAGCCAGGAGCTACTTCTGAGCGCATAGCCAGGAGTAACCCCTGAGCGTCACAGGTATGGCCCAAGAACAAACAAACAAAAAAAAAAAAAAGTATTTTAGTCTCATTTTATCAAAGTAGCAAAATATCAGTAGGAAAGACACCATTCTTACAATGAAATGATGTCAAAGGTGCAATTATCTTTCAGAAACTGAAAAACTAAAAGCAAGTAAAATTATTAAATATTAAAATACAAAGGACACCACCATTTAAACATTAAGTAGCTGTTATAAGTTGTAATAATTACTTGAAACCTAAATACAAAAACTACTTGTTGATACAACCAAAATTAGTGTTAACTTTTTTCAGAGCCCAGCACAACAAAAAGACTTCTGTGAAAGTCTCGTTGCATTCTTCTTTCTTTTTTTGTTAATCTCATTTTGAGAAAAAACGAATTATATTTTTTCACCCTCTAGGATCTTTCTTATTAAAAACTACCACTTTAGGATATCAGGTTAACACATTGAAAGAAAATGCCTGAAGGGGGGAGAGGGCTGTTTTTTCATTTTGGATGACATACAACAGTGCACAGGGTGTACTCCTGGTTCTGTTATACATCATTCCTGGCAGGACTCAGGGGATCATATGTGGCATAGAATTAAACTGGATTCTGCCACATGCAAGTCATATGCCCTACTCACTGTACTTCTTACTTCTCAGGCAGCCCTAAAATCTAATGTTTCAGGTTGTTCTTTTGTTTGTTTTAGGCTAGAGTGGATTTTTAAGTATAAGTAATATTTAACCAAAATATTTATATAAAAATAGTGTACTTTTTATTTTTCAATAGGGCAGACAACTGTTAAATTAGAGAAACTATGTCTTAAAGCATTCTGATTAAATATTACAAGCTGGTGTCGAACCTCTCATTTCCTCTGCCTCCTCTCCAACATCCTATGAACTGCCAGTAATCCTGGTACTGCATATTTTCTCCAAGTAATAAACAGCAGCCACTATGCTAAGAACGCCCATGTTAAAAAAAAAAACAAAAAAAAAAACCAGGGTATGTATGTAAAAATACCCCCAATTCCAGGATAAAATTGGGATTTGTTGTTTTTATATTTTATTCATTAATCACACTCTGAAGACTTACTTCATTATTCATACTTTTGAAGACTTGATGAGAGAATAAAACTATATTCCAACTAAGTCACTGTTTTGTGAATTGCTCTTCAACAAATTAAAGGGAAGCTATCAATAACTGAAACTATTGGAATTTGTATTAAGACCATCTAAGTGTCCAAATTTCTTACTAAACCCTAACCTGCTATACATCAAAAAATAAGAGAAGGATGAAAATTTTTAATAAAATTTTTTTTTTTGTTTTTTTTTTTTTAATATTAAACGAGCCGTCCTCGGGGGAAAACGACCACCAAACGCCGCGCCAGGGCGCGGGTAAGGTCAGTGAGGAAAGCCCAGTTCGACGCAGGAAAGCACAGCGCCAGGGAACGGGAAGCGACACCACCAGCTCGGCCTCGGGCACCTGACGGACGACCTGGAGCGCTCCAGGGGCACCACCGAAGACCGGGTGGAAGCGCGGCAACGGAGCAACACCGGGCGGCCCCCCCTAACATCTCTGCCGCGGAGGCGGGGGAGCCGGCTCGAGAAGACCACCACGCGAGGGCTGTCTGCTGCGTCAGAGGGACCCCGGCCCTCAGCGGAGAGCGGGGTCCGGCCGGATTCCGCACCCCTGCGCCCACCTACGACACACCCGGTGCGGGGAGAAGCGCGGGGTCCCATTCGCCATGAATGTCCGTCCCTCGTCTGGCGCGGCTTAGGCCCGGCTCAGGAGAGCGCGACACCACCACATCGATCAATAAAATGGTTTTTAATAATAACTACTATGTATATATCTGGGGCTATTTTCTGGCCACACTAGCTGTGCTCAGGGCTTACTCCTGGCTTTGTGCTCAAGTATCACTCCTCACAGAAGTTGGGGTACCACATGAAATACTGGGGATTGAACCCAGGTCAGCCGTGTGCAAGAGAGTACCTCTTGTATTACCGTATCTCTCTAGCCCTACAATATTATTTTTTTAAACTTCAATAAGATTACTTAATTCAACTTGCCAATAAAGTTATAGTCTATTTGGAGGTCAAATAAATAGCCTCAAATTTTACTTTAATAACTAGGCAAAGAGAAAATATATCTCAGCAAATGAAAACTAAAGATCAAAGTAAATATCAATTAAAAATACCTAGAAAGTTGGGTATTTTGTGTTTTGTTTTGTTTTGTTTTTTGTGGGGGGCAGCACATTCATCGACGCTTGGGCATTACTCCTAGCTCTATGTTCAAAAGCTGCTCCTGGCAAGCTCAGGGAACCAAATGGGATGCTGGGAATCAAACCAGGGTCTGTCCCAGGTCGGCTGAATGGAAGGCAATGCCCTACTGCTGTACTGTCTCTTTGACCCTGACTTTACTTAGTTTCTTAATCCAGTTTTGTTCTAGATTTTTCTATTTTCACTACATATACTTGGTCTTTGAATATTTTCACTAAATTATGTAGCATTTTATATTAAATTTTATTTGACAAAAAAATTTAAGAAATATATTTTTGTTCCCTTTTGCATTCTGATGTTTTCTAGGCACGGTATAATAAAAATTCTATGCTCTTTTAAATTATAGGTAATATTTGGCAATTTTAATAGATGTTAAAGGGGTAAAAGCAATAATAACTCAACCTACTAAATCATATAGCTGACTATATGTGAACTTGTTAAAATATCATTATAAATATTAATAGAAGAATTAACTTCGTGCTGTAGACCATCTTGCATTTCAGAGATATAGCTAAACCTAGTTACCTTCAATAATCTGTTGCCATCATAATTAGTATTATGATATAGAGGTTTATGCTCTTTCAAGAAACGGGCAGACAGGCATTTAAGCAAATCTCTTAAAAATAAATAAAAGCTCAAAATAAAAGCCTGAAGACTAACAAAATAGATAATAATAAAGAATAAATAATAACCTGGCCATAACTGGACTGGGAACCAGAAAGCAGCAAAACAGAAATTCACTGGAAAGACTTTTGTTCTAATAACACTTCCCAAGTAAGAAGACAGAGCTGAAATATTAAGACACATTCTGCCCATAATCAAGATCTAGGGCCCTTCTGGATGTGATATCTAGTAACTAAATTATCTGTGGTGCTACAGTGCTGTACCATAGTAATACAGGTGAATTACTGTGTAAATACAGCTTGCTTTCGCATCACTGAGGGCACCATAAAATCTTAGGTTTTAGAATAGGATGTATTCAAGTAGTATTAATGTAGTGTTAGTATCTGACAGGAGAATAAGAAGTACATCTGGAAAAAAAAATAACACCATCACCAAAAATTACGATTAAGAACAAACACTTCTAATAAATAAAAATTATAATTCTATCATATCAATAATTAATTTTTTCAATCCCTTTACTGCATATATATATATATATGTGTGTGTGGACATTTAGAAAGAAACAAAATCTACAAACATAGGACAGTAAACTCAACTTTTTATAATTTGATTTAAGTCTTCTAGTCATATTTTGCACTTTGAGATTTCAAGATCTTTCTTCTTATAGTTCCTCTATATAATAAGCAATCAAATCTTTGAAGTGTACTGCTGAGATCTTACTTGGTCAAAAAAAAAAAGGCAAAATTTTATTTTTCTGAGTACTTTGCATCAACAAAGGGACCATACCCTATATAAAAACATGTAAACAAAACAAAAATTCACTCATTCTGTAATTTAAGCACAGAGTAATAAGAAAAAATATTCATGTAAATCAATATTTTGTCTTCTTTATGAGACAAGTAAGCTCATTTCCAGAAAACCTAATTCTTTTCATTACCAGGAAATTAAAAAAAATGTGATTTTAAATATCATCTTTTAGAAATGTTGCTTCTCTGACAAAATTAAATTTTAGTCTTATTTTTATTATCAAAATAAATTAGAAAGTCTTTTCAATGTATAAGTACCATACATAAGTACTGTCTTTCTATTTTCATACCTATAGTATCTGGGAGGTCCAACAGCTCATTATGCTGCAAGTCAAGGTTGGTTATCTGTATGCAGTTTCCAATCTCCTTTGGAAGGTGTTCAAGTTGATTGTGAGCTACATCCAGAGTAATGAGGTTACACAATTCACCTGTAAATTGCCAAATAAAAAATTAGTATTCAAAAAATTATGTACAAAGCTTAATTTTATATAATTATGTTTCTTTCTCAGAATAGAAATACAAAATATAAAATCACTTGTTTCTTTCTCAGAAAGGAATACAAAATTTAAAAACAATTACAGAAAATAATATCTTACAAAAATGTTCAGCTTAAATGATTACCAACAGTATTATTATGTAGGAGGGTCACACCTGGCTCCACGCTCAGAAATCGCTCCTGGAAGGTTCAGGGTACCAAATGGGATGCCAGAATTCGAACCACCGTCCCCCTGCATGCAAGGCAAACACCCTATGCTATCTCTCCGGCAAAAATATTATTTTTAAATTACCAACTTAACGATTTAACTCTATATCTGTATATTTCATGCTTTACAATGATCTTAGATTCTTTAATCAAATTCAACACAATATTAACAGATGTAACTTGAGATCAATTTGAGAAACACCTCAAAATATATATGCCCTCTAATAGATATATATTCTCAAGTTACAGGGTTATAATTTTAAATTTTTGCTTATCAATGTAGCAGTTGACCAAAAATAAAAGAAAAGAAAGTATATTTCTCCATTAATCTTCAAAAGAACATGAGCTGCTGAATCTCATGTAGACCATTCCATGCTGAAAACTCTGAGGCCTTCTCAGAATGGAAACAGACAAATGAATGCATAGCACCCACAGCTACACCAACAAGTTCCAATACAGAAATGACCCAGCTCCACAACTGAACCTCATCAAATCATCAAATTGTTACAGTTACAGAGCTCATGGAACACAAGGCCACAAACTGGCCATCACAGCTCAAATTCATAGTAGTAGGCAGCCCAGTAAATCAGATGGGAAAGTTATGTAGAAGACCATAAATCTCAGAATGAGCAAAAACAATAGCACAGAAAGCAAAACTTGGGGCCAGAGCAATCGCACAACTGAGGGCATCATAAAATCTTAGGCTTTAGAATAGGATGCATTCAAGTAGTATTAATCTAGTGTTAGTATCTGGCAGGAGAATAAGAAGCACATCAGGAAAAAAATAACACCATCACCAAAAATTATGATTTAATTTGTTAAGAAAAAACATTTTTCATAAGTAAAACTTATTGCACATGGTCGAATGAAAATTGACCCAGGTTCGATTCTTGGCATCCCATATGGTCCACCGAGCCTGCCAGGAGCAATTTCTGAGCACAGGGCCAGGAGTAACCCCTGAGCATTGAAGGGTGTGGCCCCCAACCCTAGCCCGCAAAATAAAAAAGAAAAGAAAAGTTCAACTAGCACCAACCAATCCAGCAAACCTGCAGGCAATGACTTTAGTAAGACCATTGTGAGATATAATAATAATCACAAGTTGGCTTTGTTGATCTAAATTTTGATAGTTCTTCTTGTGTTGTAACAAGCAATATGATATAAATTCATCTGTGCCTGCTAATGAGGCACATCTGAGGATTAGTTGGGAAAATGGAGATACTGATGGAGGGAAGATTTACACTGGTGTTGGGATTGGTGTTGGAACATTTAATGCCTGAAGCAACTGTATTATGAACAACTTGGTAAATCACGGTGCTAATAAAATTTTTTTTAATTAAAAAAATGAAAATTTGGGGCCGGAGAGATAGCACAGCAGTAAGGCACTTGCCTTGCATGTGGTCGACCCAGGAAGGGCCCTGTTAGATTCTCGGCATCCCATATGGTCGCCCAGCCTACCAGGGGCGATTTCTGAGTGCAGAGCCAGGAGTAACCTCTGAGCGCGGCTGGATGTGGCCCAAAAACCAATCAACCAATCAATAAATAAAGTTTAAAAAAACAAAATGTATTTCTTCTTATTCTGAATGAAAAGATTATTTTGGCAACTTAGAGTAATCTTGGAGTTCTTGTTTTGAAAACCTTTAACAATGGCTTTTATTATTTTCCAATTTTTTTCCTTTAAGGTGAAATATGATGAAAACATAAGACAAAGTTCATAAACTCTGAAAAATGAACATGGCAGCATATTATTAAGCTATGCATATTAAGCCTATAAACACAGAAAAGAGAAATAAAGTGAATTCCATCAAAATTCATTACTTTTGAACATCAAAATACCTTGTTAACAGTGAAAAGACAATCTACAAAGAGTAAAAATTATTTGCAAATACATATTTATTATGAATATAAAAAGAACTACAATTCAACAATAACAAAAACAAAAATAGGCAAAGAATAAACTGGTTAAATGAATGACAGTAATGTTAAAAGTGGCAAGAAAACTCGTATTTATTTAAAATTTTTTTATTTAAAATGTATTTATTTCAAATGTTATTTGAAAGTGAGCTTATTAATTAAATACATACTATATCAGTAGGTTAACTATGCATACACAGAAACAAAAATTTTAAAGAAGCATAAAATATGGAAAAAAGAGAGAAAACTGAAAACTAATTCAACTACATAAATACTTCATATGTGAGTAATTAAATGAATCAAGTAAAAGGAGATGACAGTCGGACTGAAATGACAGCACTGCAATAGGGCATTTGCCTTGCATGCAGCCGACTTGGGACAGACCGGGGTTCTATCCCCAGCATCCCATATGGTCCCCCAAGAAAGTATATTAGAGTAGATTTTTAAAAAAAGGGATAATATAAGGACAGGTAGCTTAACATGAAAGAAGAAAAACAATGTTACTACTGATCCAAAGAAAGCTGAAATAGCTATATTAATTTAAAAATAATTAGGAACATAGAACTACATAACAAATGTAGCAATTCTCTAAGACACTATAATGCTTAAGGTATTTATGCCTGATTTCTTCTGTATCATGTACATCCCAGTTTTCAACCTGTGGTCAATGATTCTGGTGGTCCTCAACACCTGGAGCCTGAGTAGCACTGTATCTGCAAGCCTCTAACATTGAAATACTCGCTGGGAGGCCTCCAAGCCCTGTGACAGGTCCAAAAAATAAATATAAAAATTTAACCTGGGCCTGAGCAATAGTACAGCAGGTAGGGCACGTGACTTGCATGCAGCCAAACGGGAACTGACACATGACAATATAATATTTAAAACTAAGACAGGTTTTTAAGAAGCAAAACATAACCATCTAAACTCAATTAAGTTTTGACTTGTGACATCAGAACAAAGTAACCAAATTATTTTGACTATATATTCTCCCCCAAAAATATACTCCAGAAAGACAAAGTCCATAAATAATATTTATACTAAAATACTGGAGGAGAGCCCATACCTGACAGTGTCAGAGCTTACTCCTGCAGGTTTCTCTCTCCCTCACCCACTTCTCATCTTCTCCTCCTGATGGTACTCAGGGGTTACTCCTGGCAGGCTTGGGACCAAATAGTAAGCCAGGCATTGAACCTGAATTGGCTGTTTGCAAGGCAAATGCCCTACCTACTGTGCTATGGCCCCAGCCCCCTCCCTTGCCTTTTCTCCCTTTTTCAATCTACTCGCCATCTCTAAATAAAATATTTTATTTGGCAAAATTTTTTTCACTAAGCATTTTTGAGGTTTCTTCTGTCGAATAAAAAGATTTAATAGCTGTAACCACACCCACAAATGCAGTTGCCAAGTTCCAACCGGCCAGCTCCATAGACTCACTTTTCTCAAACAAGATGTAAACCAAACTATGAAAGGTTGTGACTACATCAGCCAATGCAACACAAAGCTGGCCATCTCAGGAGGAAAGGGTGGGCCAAACCCCTACTCTACCAGAGCCAGGCTTGCTGCCTCCATCACCCACAATCACCATTTCCCCAACGGCCTACCTCATCACTAACTCACTATGATTCCTTGCGGGGACGCTGAATTAACCACACTTCAGTACACTGGTTATTGGGCTAATATCACCAGGGCTTTTTTGGAGCGAGTGTGGGCACCTCTCCCATATCTTCCTTCTACCAGAAAAGCCTAGAAACTGTAACCACATCCACAAATGCAATCACCATGTTTGAAGCAGGCCTTCTTCCAGGAGGCCCTCTAGCTGAAATATATATATCCTTAAATTTCATAGTATCATAGCTTTGAATTTCTTGGACAACTTCATTTGTTTAATGCTGTCATCCCTAAAGGAACACCCCAATTTAACAAACTGGATATATATAACAACAAGCTTACTAAACATTCTGCCTTTATATCAATGACTTTATTGGTGATACAATAATTTTCACAAATGAGCTCACTACTGTACTTTTGCATCTTTCTTTTTCTTAACATGGTCTCCCATTTTATTTTTATTTCCATTTTTCCCAATAACTTTGCTTTCATTTATCTGGAAACATGTATAATGATCAACTATGTGATGTATTTTCTTTAAATAAAATATAGAATTAAATAAGCATTAAGAAGCTTATCATATACTATTTCCATAAAAATCTATTTTTAAAACTAACCCAAAATTTTCTATATTATGCAATCAACAAAACATCTTCTTTAGAAGGGTAACGAGTAGCCTGAGTAACATTCATAACTTCCTAAGCATCTCTTTTTTTAATAATAATATCTTTATTTAAGCACCATGATTACAAACATGTTTGCAGTTGGGTTTCAGTCATAAAAAAGAACACCCCCTCTTCACCAATGCAAAATTCCCACCACCAATGCTCCCCCTTTCCCCTCCTCCCCTGCCTGTATTTGAGACAGGCATTCTATTTCTCTCACTCAGTACCATTGTCATGATAGTTGTTAGTGTAGTTATTTCTCTAACAGCTTCTTGACCATATTCAAGTTACTAGAAACATTAGAAAATTCTGACTATGATAAACTGTACTAGAAAACACTGTCATAAGAAGAGCCTATGTTACTGTTTACAAGAAATAAGATCCTGGGGCCTGAGCAGTGGTGCAGTGGTAGGGCGTTTGCCTTACACACGGCTGACCTAGGATGGACCACAGTTCAATCCCTAGCATCCCATATAGTCCCCCAAGCCAGGAGCAATTTCTGAGCGCATAGCCAGAAGTAACCCTTGAACATCACCAGTGTGGCCCAAGGGAGGGAGGGAGGGAGGGAGGGAGGGAGGGAAGGAGGGAGGGAAGGAAGGGAGGGAGGGAAGGAGGGAAGGAAGGAAGGGAGGGAGGGAAGGAGGGAAGGAAGGAAGGAAGGAAGGAAGGAAGGAAGGAAGGAAGGAAGGAAGGAAGGAAGGAAGGAAGGAAGGAAGGAAGGAAGGAAGGAAGGAAGGAAGGAAGGAAGGAAGGAAGGAAGGAAGGAAGGAAGGAAGGAAGGAAGGAAGGAAAAAGGAAAAGGAAAAGAAAAAAAGAAAAAGAAAAGAAATAAGATCTTTTTGTTTTATTTTGTTTTGTTTTGGGCCACACCCAGTGACGCTCAGGGGTTACTCCTGACAATATGCTCAGAAGTCGCTCCCGGCTTGGGGACCATATGGGATGCCAGGGGATGGAACCAAGGTCCGTTCTAGGCTAGCGCTGGCAAGGCAGACACCTTACTTCTAGTGCCACCACGCCGGCCCCAGAAATAAGATCTTAAGCATTCAAGCAGTTCATGAAATAGTTTCACACCGCTTATTATTTTAAGCTCTGTGCAGTTAAACATGTCTCAAACATATACATAAAAAAACATGGTTTAGCATGTCATCTAAATATTACAAACACAAAACAAGATATAAATTCCATTTCAAGTAGGTCTAAAGGGCAATAACCAAAATGTTAACAATGACTGGTCCCTAACTGGGTTTAAAAGTTGTTTTTATATTTTACTTTGTACATTGTTCCTTCACTGCTCCATGACAAAGCACTTTTTGACTCATAAACAAGAAGTTTCCTGTTGATGGACCATTTATATCTATTCAGTGAAAATGAATGCATTATGCTATCCTATTGATGATATAAGCCATTTAACACTATGTGATGCTCTGACTCAAAATTCATATTAAGAACTTTTTTATTTTAAATTTGATTTTGCATATAGATATGCTTACAGAGATGGGCATAAACTTAATTCATTCATTCTACAAATGTTTTATTAAGCATCTACCTAGTGTTACATTCTCTTCTTAGGACTAAATAATGGCAAAATTCCTGCCTTGTAACTTATAAGGCAACATTAATATATTATCATCAATGAAGTATTAAATATTAAAGGAAACAAAGCACAGGGCCGAAAAGATAGCTTCGAGGTAAGGTGTTTGCCTTGCATGCAGAAGGATAATGGTTCGAATCCCAGCATCCCATACGGTCCCCCGACCCTGCCAGGAGCGATTTCTGAGCATAGAGCCAGGAGTAATCCCTGAGCACTGCCAGGTGTGACCCAAAAAAAACAATAAAAGGAGAAAATAGTCAAAGTATGTGGGGCCAGAGAGACAGTACAGGGGTTAATTAAGGTATTTATACTGCATGTGGTCAACACTGGTTGATCTCCACCACTATATTTGGTCCCTGACCACAGAGCAAGAAATAAAGCCCAGCACCAGTGGGTATGGCTCAAACCTGTGTTCCCTTATGGTGACCCCCCCCCCCCAAACACACACACACACACAACCAAAACAAGAACAGTAAAAGCATATGAGAGGGAAATGTAAGACTAGAGGTGATTACGGAAAGATAGCCCTGATGAAATAAGCATTTGAGAATAGATGAGCGGAGCAATGTGGAATACTTTAGAAGAGTATTCAGACTGAGTGAAAAGCAAGTACAAATCTCTAAGTCTTAGCAAGGGAGTATTTCAAAACATGAGACTGATGTGGCTGTAATAAAATAAGTAGAATGTGGTAGGAAATCAAGTAAGCAGGAACAGAAATCATTTGGGTCTTACAGGCTAAGGTTTGACAAAGGAGTTACTAAATGAGAACTATATGGGTTGTTACAACAGTTTTAATCTAAAAGAAAAACTACACAGAAAGTATGAAGAATAACAAATACTCCCACACCCCCTTCCCAAAATATTCATTATTCCTAACATGGTACATTTGTAGAAGTTAAAAAAAAATCTATCAACACATTGTTAACTAAAGTTCATAGTTTGTACTATCACACATGCTTTGTGTTCTCTATTTCTATCTGCTTGGCTAAATTCACAATCTCACACTACCAAGAATAGTTTTGCTACTACAGAGTTCAATTGAGTTTCACCTATATATTCATCCCTTTCTCCCTCTCCCAGAGCCCCTGATTATCACTGATCTTTTATTTTTGCCTTTTCCAGAACATCATGTGACATATAATTTTACTTCTTTTGGATTAGGTACAAAACTGTATAAAAGAACATTAGAGACAGAGACTTTTTTTTTGAGAATGCTCAATTCAGGGTCAAATTGTGAATGTGTCTCAGTTGGTAGAGGACAAGTTAAGTCTTGCATATAAAAGATCCCGTGTTGAAATTCTCCCATGCCACATGCTCCTAGCACTGCTGCATTGTCTGGTTTTTGTTTTTGTGTTGTTTTTTTTTTTTTTGGGGGGGGGGGGTTGGGTCAGGGGTTACTGCTGGATCTGCGCTCAGAAATCGTGCCTGGCAAGCACAAAGGACCATATGAAATGCCAGGATTCGAACCACCGTTCATCCTGGATTGGCTGTGTGCAAAGCAAATGCCCTCCCGCTGTGTTATCCCTCCAGCCCTGTCTGGTCTTAATGACCCCAGAGTCTCACCAGATGTGGCCTATGCAACAGTAGTGAAAAATTTTTTTAAATGCTTAATTCCAAAAAGGCATGAAATGAAGAAAAGGGAGTTAAAAAATGGTAGAAATAGTTAGATGGTATATTTTAACTCAAGAGTTTCGGGGCCGGAGAGATAGCATGGAGGTAAGGCGTTTGCCTTTCATGCAGGAGGTCATCGGTTCGAATCCCGGCGTCCCATATGGTCCCCCGTGCCTGCCAGGAACAATTTCTGAGCCTGGAGCCAGGAATAATCCCTGAGCACTGCCGGGTGTGACCCAAAAACCACAAAAAAAAAAAAAAAAAAAAAGAGTTTAAAGGTAAATGAAAAGGCCTCAATCCCTCAATTAAATATTATTGGGATAAAAATATAACTGTCTTAAAGAAAATATTATAAATATATAAGAGGAAAAAATAAATGCATGAAAAGGAGACAACTAAAGGAACTGTAATGAATATTTCACATGCTGAGCTCTGAATTGGATCTCTAGTTCCCTGGCACTACATGGTCCCCTGAGCATTGCTAGGTATAGTTTTAAAACAACAAATCTAAATAAACCTTGCAAACACCAATCAATATCACATAAAGCAGAATTTAGAAAAAAAAATATACTATAGGGCTGGGGAGATAGTACTAGGAGTAAAGTGCTTACCTTGCACATGTATAACCCAGGTTCAATTCCCAGTATCTATATGGTCCCTAGAGCACTGCCAGGAGTAATTCCTAAAGGCAGATGTGGCTCCCAAGCCAAAAAAAAATTTTTTTAAATCAGGTATATTATCAAAAATAGATATTTTGTAATGTGACTTACCTCATAAAAAGAACCTAAGTATATATACAACTAATAAAATTTCAAAAAATAAACAAAAATAATAGCACAAATAAAGACAAATCTACTATTATAGTTGAATAAATTTCAATACTCATTTCTAGTTATTGAAAAATGAGAAAATCAATGGGGATATAGAAGAAATGAACACATTATCAACCAACTTGAATTACAAAAATCAATAGTGGAACACAATATATATTCTTTCTAAATCAATAGAGACCACTTACCAAAGAAAATACCTGAGTAACAATGGAAATATAACATCAAAATTTGTTAAAATAATTTCCTTTCTGATATCCTGCTTAGATAAAATAACATTTATGAAGTTATACTATAAAAAATTACAACACAAATTTTAATGATACCATTCTCAGCAGGAAGGTGCACCTTAAAAAACTCAATGAAAGGGGCCAGAGAGATAGCATGGAGGTAGGGCATTTGCCTTATATGCAGGAGGACGGTGGTTCGAATCCCGGCATTCCATATGGTCCCCTGAGCCTGCCAGGAGCGATTTCTGAGCAAAGAGCCAGAGTAACCCCTGGCACTGCCAGGTGTGACCCAAAAACAAAACAAAACAAAATAAACTCAATGAGAGGCTGGAAAGAGTAGAGAGAGCTGGGCTCTGCTTTGCTCACAGCTGCCCCAAGTTGGAGCCCCAGTATCCCTTAAAGTTCTCTGAGCCTGCCAGGAACGATTGCTGAGTGCAGAGCCATGATTATTCCTCAAGCACTTCTGGGCATCACTCAACAATTAAAACCTAAACTGCTTATTCTCAAGCTAAATTTAAAATATCTTAAAAAAAAGTACAGCAATGAGGGTGCTTGCTTTGCAAGTAGCCAACCCAGCTTTGATCTACAGCATCCTGCATGGTTCTCTGAGCCCTGCCAGAAGTAATTTCTGAGCATGCAGAGTATGGGCCCCCTAAAGTCAAAATAAAGCAAAAATAGCCCACTTTTGAAATAATACGTCTCTACAAAACTGAGAGCCAAAAACCAGTTTGCTTTAAACCCACTATAAATCCAATGCTCAAAGCAACAATATATTTAATTTTTATTCAGAATTTGCCCTCACAGAGAAATCTTTCCCGAGTTTCATTACTCAACTAATATGTATATATACATATACATTATAGTTTGCATTTATATAAAACTTTTACAGTTTCTCAGAATTATCAATATTCTAAATGCTTCAAATTTTCTATTTAAAATAAATAGTATGGCAGATAAGGTGCTTGTCTTGCATGTGTCTGACCTAAAGTTCCATGCCCAGCATAAGTTCCCTGAGTCTACCATGAGTGATGCCTGACTGCAGAGCCTTGGGCATAGACAGGTTTGGCCCTAAAACAAATATATAAAAATAAAAACCAATAATTAACATTTCCTTTGTGTCAGTACAATTTAATTTTATATAAAGACTAAATGAACACCAAAATGCAATGTTGTATTAATTATAATCAACTTTTCTTAAACTTTTCTGTATTCTTTTTGTTGGTTGGTTGGTTGGTTTTTGGACCAACCAGGTTCCAAAAACACCCAGGGGTTACTCCTAGCTATGCGCTCAGAAATCGCTCCTGGCTTGGGAGACCATATGGGATGCCGGGAGATTGAACTAAGGTCCATCCTGGGTCAGCCGCATGCAAGGCAAATGGCCTACCTCTGCGCTATCACTCTGGCCCCGTATTTTTGTTTTTAATAAGTATGAAAGGACTTTCAAAATGAATGTTTTCAAATTTCTTATGCTATTACTCTTCTGTCAAATCTTATATGATAAACCAGAAAGATGTAACTTTAATTTTTAATTAAAAAATGAGAAATATAGCTTTAATGTATCTAATGTATTTTCTTACTTAAATGATTTTAAAAATTGGTGGAAACTGGGGCCTGAGTGATAGAACAGCAGGTAGGGCATATGCCTTACACGTGGCTGACCTGGCATCTCATTTGATCCTGCCAGTAGTGATTTCTGAGTACAGAGGCCAGGGGCCTGAGCCACTGGGTGTGGCCCAAAAATAACAATAACCACCACAAAAATCAGTGACACACTTCTTTTTTTTTCTTTCTAGTGACACAACTTCTAAATTAAGGCAAAGATCTTTATTCAGTTCCAGATGTACCTTTCTCCAACTAGGCTTATACAGCAAAGGTCCAAATATGCCGATATACTATTTTACACTACTTAGCCTATAAAATAATCTCAAACATAAATTACTGCTGAAACTGAATAATTAAAGTACAAAGAAAAAATATTAGAAACTAGCTACTTTTAACTATCAGGAACCTTCTGACAAAGCGCTCAACAAAATTATTTAGCATAGTAAGTACTACAAATAATTAATAATAATAATAATAATCATAATAATAATAATCCACGGCTTCTTACCAATTTCAGCAGGTAGTTGTTTGATTTTGTTCTCTCGAATGCTAAGCGTGCTGAGTTTTGACAGGTTTTTGATGTCCTTCTCCACAGTAGTTATACGATTAAAGCGAAGGTAAAGAGTGGTGAGAGAATCTAGCCTATATACCACTGAAGGAATTTCTCTCAGTTTATTATGCCTTAAATCAAGCATTCGCAGCTTCTTCAAGTTATCAAGAGAATCAGGCAAACTGGTAAGCGAATTTTCACTTAAAGCCAGTGTCATGAGATTTACTAGACAGCCCACTTCTGCTGGCAGGGACTGCAATTTGTTGCTATATAAATAAAGTTCTGTTAATTGAGTCAACTCTTTGATTGATGATGGCAATATGTGTATAGACCTCTTGGATAAATCCAAACGCATTGAATTCTCTTCCCGGCATTTGTTGAGCTCTTTAATTACCTCTGCATTACTAGATTTCTTTCTAGTTCCAGGTGCTGGATTTGGCCGTTTGATCGTATTGTCCACAGAAAAAGCAACCCCTGGTTGGATAGCACTTGAGTCCTTCTTACCGTCTTTGGCATCTTTCCCTTTGGTCTTAGGTTCTTTTTCTTTGCTCTCTTTCCCAAAACCACCAGAGGCTTTGGCCTCCTTTTCTCTTTCCTTGGCTGAGGGTACTTTGGGATCTTTTTCTTTAGAGTCTTTTTCTTTTCCTAAGCTACTACTCATGATGACTCAAGCGTGGGCAAAAACTACATGAACTCTTTTTATTTTACTTGCCAACAAGTGCAATTCAGAGATGAAAAGACAAAGATCCTATACAATCAAAAAACTGCTGGCTTGAAGAAATAATCACCATGGAGTAACAGCCATCTGTTACATGTTGGATCTAAAAGCACCGTGCCCATTTCTGATAACTCATTCCAAATGGTAAAATGATGCTGGTCAGTCAATTATTCATTCAAATTCCTGAAAATAATAAAGAAAAATAAATTACTTTAGAGCACATAAAGTAAATAAAAAATAATCTGTAAATTTTACAATTTCTAAATCCACTGAAAACTATAAAATTATTGAGGCAAGTTTTATCTTCAAGGAATCTGCAACCTATTAGAAAGAGGTGAATAAATTACATAAGTTACTATAGCCAAAACTTTGTATAACTGGAAGTTCCAACAGGAGCTAATGTTTAAGTGCTTTCTATATAAAATAACTACAATTAGGGGCCAGAGTGATAGTACAGTGGTAGAGTGTTTGCCTTGCTTGAAGCCAACCCAAGATAGACCCGGTTCAATCTTCGGCATCTCATACAGTCCCCCAAGCCTAACAGAGTGATTTCCAAGCACAGAGCAGTTAAATTCCTGAGCGCCACTGGATATGCCCCCCAAAAAACAAGAAAATATAAAGAATATTAAATAATTCATTAATACTAACTCATTTAATACCTAATAGACCTATAAGATAAAATGCTATAGCTATATAGCTATTTTACACATAGAGACACTGAAGCACAAAAATGTTGATATGGCTGAGATTTTAAAGTAGGTGGTATGTATTCACATTTTATATTGTTAAACATTCAAGACTGCTTTATCTACATATTATTATCAGTTTAGGTAACATAAAAACATTCCCCCCAAAAAATGATGACAGAATGAAAACATATCCACCAAAAGAACAAACTGAGTATAAAGAAAAATGTGTACATTATGACAAATATTTCAGGAAAAGAGCATTAAGAATCTATACCTTAGGGTAGGTGGCGCTAGAGGTAAGGTGTCTGCCTTGCAAGCACTAGCCAAGGAAGGACCGCGGTTTGATCCCTCTCCCACCAAGCCAGGGGCAATTTCTGAGCACTTAGCCAGGAATAACTCAGGAGCATCAAAGAGGTGTGCCCCCCCCCCAAAAAAAAAAACAAAAAAACAAACAAAAAAAAAAGAATCTACACCTTAGGGGCTAAAAATATAGCTCAACAGACTAAGTACACAGTTCAACAGGCTGAGCATGTATGCTTGGATGCAAGCCTGGATGCAATCCCAAGGACTGTATGGTCCCCAATTACCACCAGAAGCAACCATTAAGCACACAGCTGGGCTTCCTCAGTCCAATGGGGTATGGCATCCCACTCCCAGAAAATTAAGAAAAACTATTATTAAATGCACTTTAATACAGTATTCTAGGTGATTCTAACACGGTAAGCCTGAAGACCACCTTCAAGAAAACAATGGCAATCTCCAAAGGTATCTATAGCCTAAGTATTGGAAAAGCAAGAAATCTTAAAAGTTCTTTTTTTTGGTTTTTGGGTCACATCTGGCATGGCTCAGAGGTTACTCCTGGCTCTTTGCTCAGAAATCGCTCCTGGCAGGGTCAGGGGACCATATGGGATGCTGGGATTCGAACCACTGTCCTTCTGCATGCAAGGCAAATGCCTTACCTCCACGCTATCTTTCCAGCCCCAAGAATTCTTAAAAGTTCTTATTAAAAAAAATTGCCTCATTAAATGACTGACCAAAATAATCCACAAAGATCCTAAAAAGATGAGTAATTAAGCCACAGCAATAGCACAGAGGGTTTGACCTAGGTTTAATCCCATCACTCCATATGGTCCCCAGAACCATAGCCAGGAATGAATCCTAAGTATCATAACATGTAGCCCAAAACTCAAAACAGCAAAAAGATGGGGAAAAAAAAAAATTGTGAAGATGTCAATCTTGCCTAAGCAATTCAATGTCAAATATGTTTATTTTTTGTTTCGTTTTGTTTTTTAATTTTTATTTTGACCATATTGGCTTACATATCTTCCACAGTAGTATTTTAGGTACATATTAACATTGAATCAGGGGAATTCCCATCACAAAATTTGTCCTCCCTCCACTACCCCCCTTCTCTTCCTGTAACCCATATCCCCCACCATGGTTTTTATCTTGCTACAATAATTTTTTTTATTTATTTATTTGTTTGTTTATTTTTGGGTTTGGGGCCACATCCAGGGACGCTCATGGGTTACTCCTGGCTATGTACTCAGAAATCGTTCCTGGAGTGGGGGACCATATGGGACATAGGGGATCGAACCAAAGTCCATCCTGGGTCAGCCAAGTGCAAGGCAAATGCCTTCCTGCTTTATTAGCGCTCCAGCCCCAGGTTTTGTTTTGGTTTGGTTTTGGTTTTAGGCCACACCTGGTGAGGCTCAGGAGTTACTCCTGGCTATTCAGAAATCAATTCTGGCTTAGAGAACATATGGGACTCTGGGGAATCAACCTGTGGTCCTAGGCTAGCACAGGCAAGGCAGATGCCTTACCGCTTGCGCCACCGCTCCGGCTTCCAGCCCCAGTTTTATAACTAACTTGTCTTTGATACTTGGGCTAAAGATCAAAGACAAAATAATAGCATCAAGTTTGTTTTTTGGTAAGGCCACTCCCAGAGGTATTCAAAAACCCTTGTTGTGCCTGGTATCAAACCCAGATCTTCCATATGCAACTATGCCCTCAATCCTTTGAGTCCAGATGCCAAAAGATAATAGGTTTTTCTTTCAATTTTTATTTTGACTATTATGATTTACAAAACTGTTAATGATACTGTTTTAGATATACAATGTTTTAAATCCACACCCACCACTACTTTCAGCATCCCTCTATCAATGCCTCTCACTCCCAACCTGCAGCCTTACCAAAATCACTTTTTTAATATATTTTTTATTTTTATCATAGTGGCTTACATATTGTTGACAATAATATTTTAGGTACATATTTACATAAAATCAGGGGAATTCCCATCATCAATTTGTCCTCCCTACACCTCCATTCCCGTCCTACCTCCTATATCCTCCTCCCTCACCCCCAGGGCTGCTAGAATGAATATGTGGTCCCCTCAGTACCTAGCTTACTACTTAGTAGTCTTACACCTGTTTGGTCTTGGTACCTCCCTTATTTCCCGCTCTAGTTGGGAGGCAGGACTAGATAGTTCAAGTTATGTGGTTTTGTTTGAAGAAGAGGAAAGTAATAAACTGGGGTAAAAATCAAATACGCCGAAAATGGGCATAATCCTTCTGGAGGCTCTCATCATCAGTTTGAGAGACGAAGGGGAAAAAGAAGGTGAAACACCCCAACAGTACAAAAAGAAGTGTCAAATAAAATATCCAGTGAGCACTCCAATAATAAAGATAAGCACCACAAAAAAAGTCATGGTCTTGAAATAAAAAACATGGCAGAGCACATAAAGAAAGAAAAGAAAAGAAGGAAAAAATATAAATGGAGACAAAAATCACTTTTTTAAATCTAAATATTATAGCTTAGATCACATCTGTTGACAGTAGTTGACATCTGTAGTTTTGCTGTACCAATTTTCTCATTTCTCTGCCACCAAAACCCCTCAACCAATGTCTTTATGTTACCTCCAATCTGCATCCCCCCACCCATATACTACCCTCCTTACTTGTCATTTTCAGTTCTGTAACTCAGAGAGACTAATAACAACTTGACTGATTAATTTTATTAAACAAAAGTTAATAAGGAACTGGAGAGATTGTCCAGGGGTCACAGGTGCATAACGTGCAGACAAAAACACATATTAAAAAAAAATGCTTGGTGAGTGCAGTTATAGAAATAACTACACAGAGAACTACCATAATCATGTGAATAAATGAGGGAACTGGAAAGCCTGTCTGGAGTACAGGTAGGGGGTGGGGTGGGATGGAGGGAGATTTGGGACATTGGTGGTGGGAATGTTGCACTGATGAAGGGGGGTGTTCTTTACATGACTGAAACCTAATCCCAATCATATTTGTAATCAAGATGTTTAAATAAAGAAAAAAAATAATTTAACCTTAAAAAAAATTGCTACTGACCTAAGTAAAACTCTGGGCTCTGGAATTGAACCATCTACCTGCATAGCTAAGTACCAACCCTCCCCAAACCTAGGCTCTCTATGAGCACTAATGGGAGACCCTCTTGCCACAAAAATACAGTGAGATTTTTATCAAAATACCAGAATTATTTGATAATATTGAATTGTGCTAAAATTTTCTATATAAAAGTTCTACTCTACTAAAATTTACAATGTAATTAGCAATCAAACATTCCATATGATAACTAAGTAAATAACAATATATTACTAAATCTTCAGATAAATAACATAAGTATTTGAGAAAGTTTTATCATCAGTAAAAATGGTTAAGAAAATTAAGTATATCAAAGTTTAGACAATTAAAAGTCTGGTAAATCATTCCAGGTAGACATAATAAGCTTAGTTCTCTATAGTAAAGAGAAAAGGTAGAGCTTTGCTAAAACAAAGTAACAGAAGTTTAGAGATAAGAAACAGTTGATAATCTGAAAATTCCACACTAAGAGTTTAAATTTTAACATGCTGATGCCAGTGTATACCACTGATGGCTCACACTTGTATGTACTTATACTTAAAACTTTGCAGAACTAGCATCAATATAGATTAAATAAAAATGCTATTATTATTGCTTCTACACCAAAAGTTTTGTTTGCTTGGATTGTTGGTTTTGAGGCCACACCCAGAAATGCTGGGATAACTCCTGGTTCTGTGCTCAGAAATTACTCCTGGTAGGATATGGGGACCATACAGGATGCTGAGGATCAAACCCAGGTCTGCTGTGAGAAAGGAATGGGATGCCAGGGATTGAACCTGTGTCAGCCATGTGCAAGATAAAAACGCTACCTGCTGTGATTGTTGGTTTTGAGGCCACACCCAGAAATGCTGGGATAACTCCTGGTTCTGTGCTCAGAAATTACTCCTGGTAGGATATGGGGACCATACAGGATGCTGAGGATCAAACCCAGGTCTGCTGTGAGAAAGGAATGGGATGCCAGGGATTGAACCTGTGTCAGCCATGTGCAAGATAAAAACGCTACCTGCTGTGCTATCACTGCAGCCCCATCTATACCAAAAGTTTTATCTCCCCACTCTATTCAACAGTCCCTTAAAATAATAAAAATTATTTTTAGCTACAATGGAGAACACAAGAAATTCTTTAGAGGTACTAATCCAAAAAGCAATGTTGACCAGCCAAAATAAAAGCACATTGATTAAAAAGCAGAACAATAAATAATGGAAAATATACATAGCAAACACTGCTAGTCAATATGTTTTGGTATTCTGACAACACTGATTCTTTTCATTCATGATCATGAAGTATTTCTCAATTTTCTTCTGTCCTCTATTTCTTCAGAAATGACACAGTTTTAAAGTTTCACATCCATCGTAAGTTGATTTATGGTACTTGATACTTTGGGATACTATTTTAAATGAAGTAATCTTTTTAATCTTCTTTTCTACTGGTTCATTTTTGCATATAGGTATGCAACAGTTTTCAATTATATTATTTCACTGGCAAAGATAACAGAAACCAAAACAAATAAATGAGACTATATCATATTAAGAGGTGTATGGCAAAAGAAATGAACTATGCTAAAAGATAACCTACTGAATGGTAGAATACAGCAAATAAAAGACTAATATCCAGATATACAAAGCTCTCACAAAACTCAACCACAATAATAATAATAATAACTCCTTCAAAAGATAAAAGGCACTTCCACAAAAAGGCTCAATATGAAAAATGTTCAGTTACTTATTATCAAGGAAATTTAAATTAAAATGAGTATATTTCACATCAGTGAGAATGCATATAAAAAAACATGGGAAACTGCATTGAGGAATGTGGATTTAAAAAGAGAAGAAGACCTCATTCCCTTGTCTTGTTCAACCCATTTAAAAATTAGTGCAGAAATTTCTCAAAAAAAAAAAACAAAAACAAAAAAAACTCCCATTTGATTTCAGCTCTTCTAAATCTGGACATTTATTTACCTCAAACACAAAAATTCGAATTTGAAAAGATACATGCACTCCTGTGTTCATTTCAATGTTTGTAAATAGTAAAGCTAAAAATAACAACCAAGGGGCTGGAGAAGTGGCGCTAGAGGTAAGGCGTCTGCCTTGCAAGCGGTAGCCTAGGATGGATCAGGGTTCGATCCCCTGGCATCCCATATGGTTCCCCCAAGCCAGGAGCGATTTCTGAGCACAGAGCCAAGAGTAACCCCTGAGCGACACTGGATGTGGCCCCCCCCAAAAAAAAATAATAACCCAAATGTCTAAAAAAAAATGACTAAATAAGTAGCTAAACAAGTCGTGAGATACATATGCATGATGAATACTACATAACCAAAAACAATAAAATCATGCAGCTGGCTGCAACTTGGATGGAACTGGAAGTTCTTAACTGGAAATTAAGCAAAGTTAGTCAGAAGGGAGACAAAATAGTAGATGCCCTCACTTATCTGTGGCACATAGGAATGAAAGGAAACAGAAAGTATCAATGTGGGCAATCTTGGCCATGGATTATAGAAATAAGAATATCAAGGAAAGGGAGAAGGGAGTTCAGTGAAAGGGGAAAAAGGGAGAAAAGGGGGAAGAGAGAGAATGAGGTGGTAACACTGACTGAAGGGGCACTGATTAGAGGCACTGGATATGGTAACTGTAAAAATCAAAATTGTAAGAGAACACTATTGAAAACATATGTTTTCAATACTATATTAATCTGTAAAATAAAACCCATGGGTTGTGAACTAAACACCATATCTCTTCCACTTTTCAAACGTTTGCCTACATATGGCATTCACTCATGGCACTCTACAAGATCAAGATAGGTCTGTTTATTCCTAGCTTGCTAAGAAATATTAATATAAATAAATTAATGCTTTTCTTATACTGAATTTTCTATGTCTATTCAAATGATTTTTGCATGTATTGAGATTTTTTGTTATAATATTTTACTTTCTAATGTAGAAAAACATAATATACGCAAAGATTGTATTGTCCTTTTAAAACAAAACACATTTATAAGTTTATTCATATTGTCCCTTAAATTTTTCTTAATTCTTCTCTTACTAAATTGTACATTTTAGGATATATCTATTTCATGTTAACAGGGCCAGAGAGATAGCATGGAGGTAAGGCGTTTGTCTTTCATGCAGAAGGTCATTGGTTCGAATCCCCACATTCCATTATGGTACCCCGAGCCTGCCAGGAGTGATTTCTGAGCATGGAGCCAGGAGTAACCCTGAGCGCTGCCAGGTATGACCCAAAAACCAAAAAAAAAAACCTATTTCATGTTAACTTTAAAATATATTCCATACTGTTCATTTTTTTAAATTTATATACCTAACAAAAGGAGAAAGACAGCTTTCAGAAAAAAATTTCAATAACTTATACAAATTTCAATTTCGAGCAATTTCAGCTTTAATCAAAACCACCTTAAAGATTAAAAAAACTTGTAGATATAGTATATAAATAATAAAAGCACAAAAATGGCCAAAATCAACAGAACTGAAGATTTTGTGTACAGAACTGAACATACATGGTAGAGGACAGTGGTAGAGGGAGGAAGACAGTCAGATGATGAATGTGATTCTGAAATAATGTACAAAAAGTATAATAGTATTTAAATTGATAGTATAATCTGGTACTTCAATAAAAATTATTTAAAAGATAAGAAAAGAGCAATGAATCTGAAGAGAAGTAAAAGTTATTCCATTTGAACAAAAGAAATTATTTTTTAAAACCACCATAGCAAGCTAAGGGGCAGAGATAAAAACATCTTGTTTCTTCAAGGTGCTAAGTAAAAATGAAGATGAACTGAAATTTAAAAAGGAAATGGCTTTAGACAATGCATAAAAAAGATGAGTTGGGCCCGGAGAGATAGCACAGCGGTGTTTGCCTTGCAAGCAGCCGATCCAGGACCAAAGGTGGTTGGTTCGAATCCCGGTGTCCCATATGGTCCCCTGTGCCTGCCAGGAGCTATTTCTGAGCAGACAGCCAGGAGTAACCCCTGAGCGCAGCCAGGTGTGGCCCAAAAACCAAAAAAAAAAAAAAAAAAAAAAAAAAAAGAGCAAATATTTAAGAATTTACTTGCAGAACATAATAATTTATGTAAATTATTAAAAAAAAAAACAGAAGAACCAGAAAACACAAACCTGTAGCAGAATAATGATTTAAATTTCAGTATTGTTCTCATTAGAAATCAGGCAGAAAAAAAAAAAGAAATCAGGCAGGCTAGAAGCAACAAATATTTTTCAAGTGTTGAGAAAAATAACTTCAGCAATACAAAATATTGATGGCATTCACAGATAATGGAAAATGAAGAGAATCTGATGTCAGCAAACCTGCTCTAACAGATTCAAAGAAAGTTCTTTAGACAGGAAAGCAAACAATAAAATATAAACCAATGAAGAAATATCAATGACATGAATATAGATGAATATAATTAGCAATTCTCTTCAGTTTTGTAAATTATAGTTGTTGAAATAAAGATGCGATAACTTTATTTGAAGTGCCTTCAAACTAGATATTGGGATGACTGTGATAACAAGACAAAAAAGACATAAAGCTGATTATTCCACTTAAAAGTTGTAAAATTTCGGCAATATGGCAATACTACTAAATTATGATAACAAGGAACATTATAATATTTCAAATAATCACAAGGAAGAGCAAAAATGGTATCTAAAAAGCTAGAGCAAAGATTAAGCCTGCAGCATCCCTGAATTGGATCCCCAGCACTACATACTTGCCTACATATTGCCCAGGTTTAACCCTAAAGCACTAACCATTCCCAAACTGGTTGTGCCCCAGCACCCTATAAAGATCACAAGGTGAAGAAATAATTATAGAAAGATATACACTCAAAAACACTACAGATAAATTAAAATAAAAAGTTTAATATGAAAAAAAGTTTAATATGTTTAAGAAATCCATAGTTAAACAGGCAGAGAAAAAGAAAAGAACAGAGGAGTAAGCAAGATACTAACTGCAACATTTAAGTCCAAACAGGATTAATAATGTACCAATTACAAAATAAACATAGCTAATTAGAAGTGAATGGAGAAAAATTTTGCACTCAACGCATCAGATAAAGGTTTAATATCTAGGATATACAAAGTACTCATAAAAAGTTAGCTCCACAAAACCTAACAACCCCATCCAAAAAATGCGGAAAGGAAATGAGCAGATACTTCTCTGAGGAAGACCAACAGATGGCCAATAGGCACAAGAAAAAATGCTCATTATTATTTATCATTAGGGAAATCCAAATCAAAATAACAATGAGATATCATTTTACACCAGTGAGAAAGGCACAGATCAAAAATATTGGAAACAATCTGTGTTGACCAGGATGTAGTAAGAAAGAAAATCTCGGGGCCGGTGAGGTGGCGCTAGAGGTAAGGTAAGCCTTGCAAGCGCTAGCCAAGGAACGGACCGCGGTTCGATCCCCCAGCGTCCCATATGATCCCCCCAAGCCAGGGGCGATTTCTGAGCGCATAGCCAGGAGTAACCCCTGAGCGTCAAACAGGTGTGGCCCAAAACCCAAAAAAAAAAAAAAAAAAAAAAAAAGAAAGAAAGGAAATCTCATCCACTGCTGGTGAAAATGCTGCTTGGTCCTACCCCTATGGAAAACAGTCTGGAGTATTCTTAGCAAATTCAAAATGGAGTTGCCATACAATCCAGAAATCCCACTTTTGGCTATCTATTCCCAGGACTGAAAAACATTCATCCAAATCCCCCATTCCAAAAGAATGTACGTACACTGCTATTCATTGCAGCCCTCAATACAATAGCTAAGACTTGGAATCAACCTGTCCAACAACAGATAAGTACATAACAAATGAAAATCTCCATGCTATAAAGGATGATGCAAACGTGCAATTTGATGAAACATAAATCAAAGGCAACAACAATGGAATCAAGAGACCCAAACTTTAACAATCTGAACTTAAAATGGACCTGCTATACTGGCAGGCTGGGGAGCAAAGGATGGTGGTATTAGAAGCATTCTGGAAACACTGGTGGAGGGAGGCAGATACTGGTGATGGGCTTAACCCTCATTCATTTTTATGTCTGAAATGTAACTCTTAAGGTCTTTGTAAATCACAATGATTTCAATAAAATTTTAAAAATTAGTATGTTTTGGGGCCGGCGAGGTGGCGCTAGAGGTAAGGTGCCTGCCTTGCAAGCGCTAACCAAGGAAAGATCAGGACCGAGATTCAATCCCCAGAGTCCCATATGGTCCTCCCAAGCCAGGGGCAATTTCTGAGCGCTTAGCCAGGAGTAACCCCTGAGCATCAAATGGGTGTGGCCCGAAAAACCAAAAAAAAAAAAAAAAAAGTATGTTTTGATGAGCAGAAAAATAATGTCAATTAAAAGTTTATTAAGGCCAGTTTAATAAAACATAAGCCAATTATGTACTATTTACAGAAACACATTCAAATTTAGTAATGTAGTATGTGGGGTTTTAAATGAAAAATATAGGAAAAAAGCATACCCACAAATTCTTAATCAAAATTGACACAAATATATTAATATAAAACAGAATTAAAAGCAGATAATTAACTGCAACAAAGAAGATCAGATTACATGGTCATTTTTTTTCAGAAACAAAGACATTATTAATTATTCATTATTTATGCACTTAAGCAAGCTTGAAAATACAAAGGTTTAAAAATGGAAAATAGGTGCTGAAGACATCAGTGTTGGTAAGGCATTTTTGCAACCAACCAACCATCAACTGCCAGTACTGCACTGAGCCATACCAGGAATGATCCCTGAACACAGTAAGGAGTAAGCTCGAAGCATAACCAGGTATGGCTAAATAAAACAAAAATAAACTTAAAAGAAAATTCAAATTATCTTTTGAAAGATATTCCCACTCATCTACCCAACCTACCCTATAAGAGAATCTTACACATGACATTAATATATAATTATTATAAATTAAAAATAAATTATTGGGGCCAGAGTAGTGGCGCTGGCAAGCGTTAGCCTAGAATGGATCATCATGATTTGATCCCCCAGCATTCCATAAAATACCCCCAAAACAGTAGCAATTTCTGAGCACATAACCAGGAATAACCCTTGAGCATCAACGGGTGTGGCCCAAAAACAAAAACAAACAAAACAAACAAAAAAATTCTTTGGCCAGGAATGTGATTCAGAAAGTGCATTTGCCTAACATTATAATGTACTGGGTTCAATTACAACACCAGAAAAATAAATCTTTCAATAAAGTCTTTAAATGCATAATTCATAAAATTTAGAGTTCACTTATTCCTAATGAAGAAAATATTTCCCCCAAAGCCTGGTATAAACATTTATAAATTCAGACCTTCAAAGTCTAACTTTAGTTATTTGGGTCCTCTTTTCCATTAACAGTTGCATATATGTTTTTATAACTCACCCCTAGGAAGGAATGATGCATCTCAACCCAGGGTTCAAAAAAGTACCTTACTCGGACACTGTTGGCCCAAGTACCATTTAAAAAACTTAGCACTGATATTCATTAGATATTCATATTGACCTCTTGTCTGGAAGATGCAAAATAATTGAAACAAGTGAGAGGGAATTAGATGATACAGACTTACTAGGTTTGGGTTACTTCTCACCATAACCCTTGGTAAATCTATGCTTGTGTTTTTCTTGTTTGTCACTGTGTTTTTAATATAAAAAAAATAAGTTTAAGGAGCTCCTGCCCGTTACTTTTTTTTTTTTTTTTATGGAACCATAGAACATGAATCATCTTGTTCTGCCTCATAGTTCTATGTCTTCCTACGAACTGAGGGGGGAAAAAAAGTGGATGGGACCCAAGGGCTACGGTCTCAGGAGCATTGAGTGGAAATAAAAAATGGTCAAACCTAAATACCCAAACCAAAGTCAAGGACAATAAAATCAAGAGACACAAATTACAACAAGCTATACGCAAAAGGGACCTTTTACACTAGCAGCTTAGGGGGCTAAGAGTGGAGGCATAGGATGCATGCTGAGAACTACAGTGGAGAGAGGTCAACTCTGATGGTAGGAATGGCCCTAATTCACTGTCACTGTACCTTAAATACCACTGTGAAAGACTTATAATTCACACTAGTCTCAATAAAATTATTAAAACAAATATAATAACAAGTTTAGGGGATAGCACAGGGATATAGCATTTGCCTTGCACACGGCTGACCTAGGACAAACCTAGGTTCAATCCCCGGTGTCCCATATAGTCCCCCAAGCCAGAAAGCAAATTCTGAATGCATAGCCAGTGCATAGCTCGAGTGTTACTGTGTCCCAAAAACCAAAAATTAAATAATAATAATAACAACAACAACAAGTTTAGAGCCTATTGTAAATTTAAAAGTATTCTCAGTATTATCTATCAAAAGCTTGCTATTTCTACCATGTTTAGTCTCTTATCAGGAGGATGGAAAGACAGGAATAGCAGTAGGGTCTTGCCTTGTACACAGCCAACCTGGGTTCAATCCCTTGCAGCTCTAAGGTCTCCAAGCTTCATTATGAATGACCCCTGGGTACAAAGCCAGGATTAAGTCCTGGACACAGCTATGTGTGGCACAAACTGCTCCCATCCCCATCAAATAATAAAATTATATATGATATATATCATATATATCATATATAACAATGAATTTACAAGATTATCTAATTTTAGGCCCTTTCTTTTTTTCTTTTTTTTTTAGTAAAGGCTATTTATTTGTGATATATATATTATTATTATTATTATTATTATTAAAAAAATACCTTCACCAGTGCAACATTCCCATCACCAATGTCCCAAGTGTCCCTCCTCCCCACCCCACCTCGCCCTGTGCTTTAGACAGGCTTTCTACTTCCCTCATTCAGTCACATTTTGTTATGATGGTTCTCAGTGTAATTATTTCTCTAACTGCACCCATCACTCTCTGTAGTGAGCTTCATGTCGTGAGCTGGACCTTCCAGACCTCCTCTCTTTAGTCTCTGAGAATCATTACACAAATGTCTTTTATTTTTCTCAAAACCCATAGATGAGTGAGACCATTCTGTGTCTATCTAAGATTAACTAATTTATTTGGATCAAAAACCTTTTCAAAAGTAGCCAGAGCAATAATCCAGAGATAATAAAGTGAGTGGGGTGTTTCCTTGCAAATGGCAGACCCAGGTTCAACCCCACATGGTCCACCAAAAACCACGAGGGCAGGGGTCTCAAACTCAATTTACCTGGGGGCCGCAGGAGGCAAAGTCGAGGTGAGGCAGGGCCGCATAAGGGATTTCGCTTACTGCGATATCTGAAGGCCGGCCGCGGGCCACAAAATGTTGTACAAAACGGCCCGTGGGCTGCGAGTTTGAGACCCCTGCACTAGGGCTAATTCCTGAGTGTAGAGCCACAGGAACTTCTAATCATCACCAGCTGTGCCCTCTCCAAAAATAAACAAACAAAAAGACTCTCTGAAAGAAACCAAGAGGGGAAGTGGGGCTGGAGAAATAGTACAGCAGGTAAGGAGACTGCCTTGCAAGCACCAACCTGGATTAGATCCCTCAATCCCATATGGTCCCTAGAGTACTGTTGAATTAAATAATAAATAGGCCCCTTTGGATGGAGCTGGATGGTGATGGGATGAATGGAGGGGCCTTTCTCTGTTGTCCCAGATAAAGAACTCAAGCTTTTTTGTTTTTGTTTTTTTTTGGGGGGGGGCACACCCGGTGACGTTCAGGGGTTACAGAAATCGCTCCTGGCTTATGGGATCATATGGGACGCCAATGATTGAATTGCAGTCCTTCCTAGGCTAGCGTGTACATGGCAGTTGCCTTACCACTTGCGCCACCGCTCCAGCCCCAAACTCAAGCATTTTTGTTTGTTTGTTTTTGGGCCACACCTGTTGATGCACAGGGGTTACTCCCGACTATGCACTCAGAAATCGCTCCTGGCTTGGGGGGACCATATGGGATATCTGGGGATCGAACCACGGTCCATTCTAGGCTAGCGCTTGCAAGGCAATCTAGCGCCACTGCTCCGGCCCCAAAAGCAAGCATTTTTTAAAACTAATTCCTAACCAGGTATTTTTGCCTATAGTCTCATTCTTAATGTTTTATAATTAAGAATGTTTTCTGGGGGGGGGGGGGTTGGGCCACGCCCAGTGATGCTCAGGGGTTACTCCTGGCTCTGTGCTCAAAAATCACTCCTGGCTCAGGAATGCTGGGGATTGAACCCAGGTCCGTCCTGGGACAGTCGCGTGCAAGGCAAACACCCTACCACTGTGTTATCGCTCCAAGAATGTTTTCTAATTTCTCAGGCTTCATAAATACAAATCAAGTGATATACTCCAACTTAAAAGTTAATTCACTTTTTTAATTTAAAATCTATGTTTTGGGGGCCGGAGCAATAACACATATAGATTTATAGCAATAGCAATTGCACGCAGCCAACCCAACAGACCTGGGTTCGATTCCTTCCATCCACATGGTGCCCCGTGCTTGCCAGGAACAATTTCTCAGCGCAGAGCCAAGGATAACCCAAGGGGAAAAAAAAAACTATTCTTTTCTAATTATCTTTATTTAAGCATCGTGGTTACAAACATGTTTGTGGTTGGATTTCAGTCATAAAAAGTACACCCACTTCACCAGTGCAGCCTTCCTGTCACCAGTGCCTGCTACCTCCCTTCCCCCCACTAAAAATTCTTTTTAATGCTAGAGTAAAAACAGTGTGGTTCCTTTTTCATAAAAATAAAAGCTCAAAAATAACTAGAAATGAGACAAAAATCATAAACAATATCTCTATTTCTAACCACGGAGCTAATACTCCTAATCTCATCCCTAACTTCTGACACACTTGAAAGTTGTGTGTTAGAAATCACACATTTATGTAATGCCAGAGATCACAAATGATAGTGTGCTGGAAACTGCACCAGTATATGGTGTGATATCAGGGGCTAAATTCACAACCATGGGATGAAAGATAAGTACTAAAGAGCCAGGAGATAGTGCAGGGAGTTAAAGCACTTGCCTTTAAAACAGCTGACCTAAGTTAGATCCCAGGCATCACATATGGTCCCTTAAGCACCAACAGAGCTCCCCACTGAGCACAAAACAGGATTAAGCACTGATTACTAAAATAAAGATAAGTGCTTGCTTAACCCAGAGCTCTAAAGATTTTGAATCTAGGCAAAAACATTGCTAAGTAAAATTAAGGAAGGGATTGCTCTTCAAGACCATGTTCTTTGACTACATAACCTGCTTGTCTTTGTCTCTTTGCTTGTTTTTCTTTTACTCTGGAAAAGCCCATATTCTCTCTTGAACACATATTCCTCTTTCTCTCCAATATCTTTCTGTTTTAAGTTTTGTTCATGTCTTTAAGTTTTGCATATTAAAAGCTATTTCCCTTCATTAAAAAAATGAGGGAAGAAAATCAATGATACAAATAAAGCAATGACTACAAAGTCTTTCCTTAAAAGTATGACTCAATAATTTACATCAGACTAACAGTACATTTTAGTAATTTTCTTTTTAAACATTATTAAATATTGAACTTTGGACTAGTATTTTCTTTAAGAACAATTCATAGGAACATTATTCCTCGGTATCTTACATATTCAGTAACAGAAGATTTAAAAATAAAACTACTCACAAAAGACAGTTTTTTAATTTAATTTTTTGTTTGTTTTTTTCGGGTCAAAACAGGTGTTACTCCTGGTTCTGTGCTCAGAAATTGCTCCTGGCAGGCACGAGAACCATATGAGATGCCAGGATTCGAACCACCATTGGTGGTTGCATGCAACCATTGCGTGCAAGGCAAACGCCCTACTGCTGTGCTATCTCTCCAGCCCTAGTTTTTGAAATTTTTTTAAACGAAGACTGATATAAAAGATACTGCTATACTAGAAAAATACACCATAAACGTTATAATTTTTGATGATGTGTAACTAACAAAAATTAAGAGAATACAATGGTTTTTCTTCAAATCACATAAATCTTTCACCTAAAAAATAAAAATTAGGAGAAGAAATGGACAGTTTAATAATGGACAGCTTACACTTTAATAATACACTACCTTAAGATCCTTTATACCTGTTACAGCGTAATTGGTCTCTTAAACCCTCAGCTATAAAACTGCATAAATAAGAATAATACTATGGCATATAGATAAGCTAAATATATTTATTAAAAGATAAAAGTCTCAGATTAGATCACAATTCCTAACAAAAGACATTAGCCTGTAAGTCCACCTGCCTCCCATCTTCAAAGGATGGAACAGAAATACAGGCAAACTCTACAAGTTCAATATGCCACACATATTATAGACACAAGGATATTCACTATAGCATTTTTATAACTACAATGTCTGAAAACAATGTCCAGCAACCAGGCCCTAGTTAGTCAAATTATTGTTTATTCACTAAAATACAGCATGTTTATTAAAAGGGGCAATAACTATACAGTACAATAAAACCACTGAATCAAAAAGCATAGGAACTCATTTCTATTATTTGGTTATATACTAGTTATCAAGATTCACATGAAAGATATTAATATCTTCCTTTATTCTATCGATGACTTTTAACTTCACAGATTTACATATACATAAAAACACTCTATATTGGTAATATATATATATTGCAAAACACTTATCAAATGTGACATTTGCCCGAGCAGTAGGATAGTTTTAACTTTTATATCTAGAATATTTTAAATCTATACAATTTATTCTATAATCAGAAAGGGTAGGGGTGGAGAGACAGTACAGCAGTGGAGTTTGCCTTGCACGCAGCCAACCGAGAAGAAGGTGGTTCAGTTTCCAGCATCACATATGGTTATGATCCCCAGAGCCTGCCAGGGATGATTTCTGAGCACAGAGCCAGGAGTAACCCCTTAGCACCACTGCATGTGACCCAAAAACTGAAGGGGAAAAAAAAAGTTTAAAATCTCTCTTTTTTTTTTTGGTTTTTGGGCCACACCCAGTGACGCCCAGGAATATACTCCTCGCTCTGCTGCTCAGAAATTGCTCCTGGCTTGGGGGGACCTTATGGGACGCAGGGATCAAACCGTGGTCCACCCTGCCCTAGGTCAGCAGCGTGTACACCAAACACCTTACCACTGCGCAACCATTCTAGCCCCTAAAATCTATTATTTTTAAACTGAAATAAACCTACAGTTAGTTTAGCATGTTGATTTTTAAACTAGCAAAGAATATAGCCAATTAAATATTTATAAATAAACTTGTATATGTAAGAGAAGATGAAAACAACAATCAATACCCATTTAAGTTAATTCAGGGCCAAAGACATAGTTAGTATAGGGTAAGGAACTTGTCTTGCATGCAGCAAGGTTCCACCTCGGGCACCACTTTCAGCTGACAAAGCAATGTCAGGAATAATCTCTTAGCTAAAAGCCAAGAGTAATCATAGTTGGATGTGGCCCACAAACAAAACAAAAATTAAATTGTGAAAATTCATTGAAAAAACTAAATTTCCCCCTTCTTTTTTCTTCACTTGATCTTAGCCAAAAGGCCGAGAAGCAATCCTTCTTTTTTCTTTTCTTTTCTTTTTTTTTTTTGTTTTGGTTTGGTTTGGTTTGGGTTTTTGGGTCACACCCAGCAGTTCTCAGGGGTTACTCCTGGCTCTACACTCAGAAATTTCTCCTGGCTGGCTTGGGGGACTATATGGGGTACCAGGATTCGAACCTCCATCTGTCCTGGGTCAGCTACATGCAAGGCAAACGCCCTACCGCTGTGCTATCTCTCCGGCCCCAATTTCTCCCTTCTTAAAAGAAACGATATTAAAAAAAAAAAAATAGAGCAAGAGAGATGGTACAAGATTAGGCATTTGTCTTCCACCACATATGCACTTATGCACCACATAAGCACTACCATGAGTGATCCCGGAGCACATCCAGCTATAACACTCATCCACCAAGAGAAAGAAGTAACATATTAGAGGAAATCACTAAAAGGACTAAGTCAGGAATCTTGGAGTTATCGCAACCCCTCACTCCTTCAATTTATATCCTAAACAGTCAACAAATACTAACTCTGTCTTTTGTTAACTTATTAAAAATAAACTCTACATATAATACACGTGGTGCTTTGAATATATACATACAATTTATTTCTATTATACCTAAAAATATAGTCTTCCTTATTTAAAAATAAAATTTAAAAAAAATCAGTGGCCAGGCATAATTTTGTAAACTTTATCAAATGATAATAAATTTCCCCCCACCAGCTATTGCTCAAAATGTCAAAAAGTCACCGTCAGTGGCATGGAGCAGAAAGGCATCTATCTGCCTTGCTGGCGCTAGCCTAGGACCAACTGCAGTTTGATCCCCCGACAACCCATATGGTCCCCCAAGCCAGGACCGATTTCTGAGCGCATAGCCAGGAGTAACTCCTGAGTTACCAGGTGTGGCCCCAAAAACCAAAAAAAAACAAAAAAAAACAAAAAAAAAAAGCAAACTGTCTCTATTTTATACAGACATGAAACAAATTTTTCACTAATTTATATAATTAACACATTAAAGCCAACTAGTTACAAATTGATAATATACTATTTACTACCTAAAAGTATAATCTAATACTATAATCCCAAAATATTTTTACAGAATTACAGAAGCTTTGATATAAAATTACTCATATTGCATAGGAAAATCATTTAGTAACATGCAGATAGCAAGCGTTATATTATGCCTAAAAGAAAAAATATTATATAGTACTATAGTTAAGGTACTTTCTTGTACACAGCTAATTAGAGTCCAATCCCCAAATCCCACCAGTAGTGATACTGGTTCAGCAGACAGGATTAAGCCCTGAGAACTGCTGGTTATAAGCCCATAACCAACTTTCTTTGATGAAAATAACCTTTGAGTTCTTGCTACAAAACCACTATTAATATAATTAATATGTACATATATACATATGCTTAAGTAAGAAAATGTCACATTTATAATTAAGAAAAGGCCAGATAAGATTTTTATATTTCTTGTTTGCTGGTAGTCATATGCATTAAGGATTACTCACAGAGCTAATCTACAAAAATTATATAACTGACTTTTAAAGTAAATGTATTAAGCTCTTCCTTTTCATGAGAAAGGAGCTGAGTGTATGAAGTAGAGCAAGGAAAGTTTCTTCAACAAATTGTACTGGAAAACTGGACAACCACTTGCCAAAAAAAATGCATCATAAAACTAGATCTGTATTTCACATTACTCATAAAAATTAACTCATAGACTAGAACCCATAAAATATACTAAAGAAAATATATGGAGAACTTTATAGGACATGGACCTCCGGTGTGTTTTCAATGACTATCTCCACAGACAAATACAAAAAAAAAAAAAAAAAAGAAAACCAAGACAAATGAATATCACATTTAAGATTTTGTATTTTGTGGCCGGAGAGATAGCACAGCAGTAGGGCATTTGCCTTGCAAGCGGCTGATCCAGGACCAACGTCAGTTCGAATCCCTGCATCCCACGTAAACCCCCATGCCTGCCAGGAGCAATTTCTGAGCACAGAGCCAGGAGTAACCCCTGAGTGCCGCCAGGTGTGCCCCCCCCCCCCGCCAAAAAAAAAAAAAAATTTGTGTTTTTGGGGTTGGAGCAATAGCACAGCGATAGGGCTGCCTTGCACACAGCTGACCCATATGGTCCCCCCAGCCAGGAGCGATTTTTGAGCGCATAGCAAGGCATATCACCTGAGCATCATCAGTCATGACCCAAAAACCAAAAAGAAAAAAAAAAGATTTTGTATTTCAATGAAACTCAAGCTAAAATAAAGACACACTAGTGAGGGTGCAAAAAAATCTGCAAATATCAGGTATCCAAGATTTCTTATGTACTTTGAAAGGCTCAACAACAACAAAACCAATAATCCCTGGCTAGAAAAATACTACAGTAGCTAAGGCATTAGCCTTGCAAGCAGCCAACCTGAGTTGGATTTCCAGCACAGCAAATGGTCAAACCAGGAGTAAGTCATGAGCATTACCAGGTGTGGCCCCAGAACCAAAAACAAACAAAAAAGCCCAACATGGATAGAAGATATGAACAGCCAATTCCTGAAGACATACAGGTCTATGAGAAAATATTCATCATAAATTATCAGGCAAATGCACATAAAAATAATAATGAATATCACCTCACACTAGTGAAAATAGCATATACCAAAAAATACTGTAAAGAACACTGCTATCAGCAATGCTATGAAAAAGGGACCTTCATTCACTAGTGCTGGGAATGTCATCAGGTTCAACCTTTACAGAAAAATTATATGGAAATTTCTCAAAAATAAATAAAAGTACTGTATTTGTTTACATTTTGTTTCTTCACTTCAACATAAGATATATGCAGTGTGCATAGAAATTTGTTCATAGTTTTGTTTTTACTATAGTCTGGCCCTCCAATGGTCTGAGGGACAGGTGAACTGGGCCCCTGTTTTAAAAGTTTGAGGCCGGGGCCGGGTAGGTGGCGCTGGAGGTAAGGTGTCTGCCTTGCAAGCGCTAGCCAAGGAAGGACCGCGGTTCGATCCCCCGGCGTCCCATATGGTCCCCCCAAGCCAGGGGCGATTTTTGAGCACATAGCCAGGAGTAACCCCTGAGCGTCAAACGGGTGTGGCCCAAAAACCAAAAAAAAAAAAAAAAAAAAAAAAGTTTGAGGCCACTGACCCAGGGGTTCCACTTCTTGGCATTTACCCCTAAACACAGAAACATTAATTTAAGAAGATATATACACAGCTATATTCAATGCAGCACTTACTACAATAGTTGGGATACTAATTTCAGATTATGTGCTGCTGAAGTGAACAAGACGAACACTGAAAATTGAGATGTCCAATGACTGATGAATGGATTAAAAAATTGTGGCACAGGGGTAAGGGGCAGAGATATAGCACAGTGGGTATGGTGTTTGCCTTGCACCAGGAGGACACAGGGTCAATCTCTGACATCCCATGAGATACCAAATGATAACCCTTAGACCTGGATTCCATAAGTGAGAATGCCAGGCAAGGGGCTACTTTGTAATGAAAGCATAGACCAAAGGGAACAAAGGGCAATGGTGGAAAATCTGGGGCACTTTGGTGGTGCAGTTACTAGGTACACATCAATACCATAACAGTAACTATATTACCTAAACAAAAAATATAAACTCATATATTTCTTCTCAGTATAAAAGCCTTTCAAATAAAAAGATAACTAATATTTAACTCAATGTTATGATTTGTGCAGATAACTCAGGTCCTTTGTTAACTAACTAAAGCTGATCAAAGTTAAGTTGCATCAAATACCTTTACAACCAACCTTTCTGGAACAATAAACCAGTAGATTTCATTCTTTTTCAAGTTAGTTTCTAATCCTTTTTTATGGATTTGGGGCCACACCCGTTGATACTCAGAGGTTACTCCTGGTTATGCGCTCAGAAATCGCTCCTGGCTCAGGGGACAAAAATGGGACGCAGGGATCGAACTGTGAACTGTCCTGGGCCAGCCACGTGCAAGGCAAATGCCCTACCCCTGCGCTATCACTCCGGCATTTTAATCCATTTCTAATGAAATTACAGTTTAATACAATATAGTGTGGTGGACTAGCACTTTGGGAGGATAAAGTACTTTCAATAAATACTTTTAACTATTTTAAGGCCTGCACACAAATTTCATGTAAACATATTAGTCATCAAACTTTTAAAATAAGAATCCTAACAGATTGTTTTCATATTTCCAAAATGACTCCATTTCTCTTCTTTTACTGGGGGGGGAGGGGGGGCGTGGAGGGCAGGAGGTGAAGGAGGGTCCTCCATAGCTGTGCTCCTGAGCATAGGGTCACTGCATGTTACAAGACAGTACCAATCCTGAGATTAGATGTTCTAGCCTGACAATGCAATGTTCCGCAGGCATAACAGAAATAGGGAGCCACCAGGGCCATACAGAGCTGGAGAGAGGGATATGTATGCTACAGATGGAACTTGGGACTGATGATGCAAGACCCACGCTCCATCCCTTTGCAATATCTCCCGGTTCCAAGACTTCATTTTTAAAGTAATCTTTTCAACGCCAAGTCAATTCTTTTAATGTTTCCTTTGCGATCTAAACATTACCATCTATTTATGTCAAAAACTCACTGACCATAATTATGCTGGATCATTTTTCTGTCCTTAGTAAACAACAGAGTAGCACAGATTTTGGATGCTTCAATACACTTTGTTCTTGTCCCTAATACTCATGTTCTGTGTGTACTACTATAAGCTATTATGTAACAGGAGGTGGGGAAATTAAAAAATACTGCAGCAATACAAACCTTTTCAGCATGCTGAGTTCCCACAGTTGCTTAGTGGGTGTTCTGAAACTAGGCCATATTTCTAGTATTAAGAATTTCAAATCATTATTTCCAAAGTACAGAAATAAATGTCTTCAAGATTAAAACATAAAGCCTTACTATTTTAAGCTGCCTACTATATAAGCATCATGTTTCTATGAGATTAAAACTGTAATTAACACACTGTAGATAAATCGGTATTTGTTCTCGCAACAAAATATAACTAGCTTTTCTACATAGCCTTATATAGGCACAGAACAGAAGAGACCACAACATTAAGATAAAATTTATGTGAATATGTCAATCTGAACTAAGTCCATTTAATAAAATTTTAAATTCTTTGTCCCAAAAATATTTAACACAAAATTGAGTTAAATAACTTCAGATGGCTCAATATGTTAAATTGCGATACCTCTAGCAAAGAAGTAATTATAATCTCCAATTTTATTTTTCCAATGCTAGCTAACAGGAAATACAGAGAATAAAGCTTGCTTTCTTCACAAATAATTATGTCATTTTGTCCTATCATTGCAACAGGTATGTCTTCCTTCAAAGCTGATGAGAATCGTATAACTCAATTTTATATGCTGAATAGATAAAGAAAGTAAAATTATACTTCCAATATTGTTAGATACTGACTATTGGGTATTTTCAGATAACTATTTGCTTTAATTAAATACTAATAATGAACCTCAGTACCTACTATGCTTCATCTCATTATGTAAACCTTTACAATAATGGAAGTTTGACATATTATTTCAAGTTTTATCTTTTTTTGTGGAGGACGGCTATACCCAGCAATGCTCAGGGGTTTCTCCTGGCTCTTCTTCACTCAAGGATCACTCCTAATGGGGCTCCAAACCTTCTGGGTTGATGGGGACTAAACCCAAATCAACTGTGTATAAGGAAAGAGCCCTTACCTGCTGTACTATCAATTGCTCCAGCAAATCCCAAATGGTATCATTGTAGATGAAAATCTTTCTGTAATACAATACTTGTAATGCTGTATCATCTTTTTGTCTGTTTATTTTGTTTTTTCTATCACACCCAGCAGCGCTCAGGAATTCAGGGGTTACTCCTGGCTCTGCACTCAGAAATCACTCTGGCATGTGGGATGCCAGGGATCAAACTCAGGTCAGCGGGTCAGCCACATGCAAGGCATATGCCCTACCCACTGTAGTACTGCTCTGGCCCCAATCCTGTATCATCTTTGAAAAAATTTATTAATAACAATTTAACCATACCTTGTCACCTTAAATCATTATTGCTTTATGCTCACATAAAATAAGTAGTATATTGAAAATCTATGTTTATATAAATATTGGGGGGGGGGGGGTCACAACCAGCATCGCTCAGAGATTATTCCTGGCTCTGTGCTCAGAAATCATCCCTGACAGACTTGAGGGACCATATGGAATGCCAGAATTCAAACTGGGGTCTGTCTTATGTTGGCCACATGCAAGGCAAATGTCTTATCGCTGTGCTTTCACTCTGGCCCATTCTATAAATGTCTTAAGAGGATGAGAGATGACTCAAAAAGCTGGAGTGCATGCTTTGCATACAGGAAACATGGATTCAATTCCTATCACCGCATGATCCCCAAAGTATCCCCAAGTGAAACCCAAAAGCAAAGTCTTTTTTATTTATCTGCCTTTTTATTTTTAAACTTGACTGATTGGTTTTTAGGGCCACCCAGCAGCATACGATGGTTACTCCAGGCTCTGCGCTGCTCAGAAATCGCTCCTGGCAGGGTGGGGACTGTATGGGATGACAGGAATCTAACTGTGTCCCTCCCAGATCAGCTGCATGCAAGGCAAATGCCCTATCACTAAGCTATCTCTCCAGACCGTACCTTTTATTTTAAATGTTTTCTCTGTGCTCTCATATTCAACTGTCATTCAGCCTCTACGAGTATTCCAGACCTTTTTACCAACAATTTTTTAGTTGATGATGTGAGTTGACTGACAATTGTTAAGAAACACACCCTGAGAGATGCAAATCAAAACAACGATGAGATACCACCTCACACCACAAAGAATGGCACACATCACAAAGAATGAGAATAAACAGTGCTGGCAGGGATGTGGAGAGAAAGGAACTCTTATCCACTGCTGGTGGGAATGCCGTCTAGTTCAACCTTTATGGAAAGTGATATGGAGATTAATCCAAAAACTGGAATTCGAGCTCCCATACGATCCAGCTATACCACTCCTAGGAATATACCCTAGGAACACAAAATTACAATACAAAAACCCCTTCCTTACACCTATATTCATTGCAGCACTATTTACCATAGCAAGACTCTGGAAACAGCCAAGATACCCTTCAACAGATGAATGGCTAAAGAAACTGTGGTACATATACACAATGGAATATTATGCAGCTGTCAGAAGAGATGAAGTCATGAAATTTTCCTATACATGGATGTACACGGAATCTATTATGCTGAGTGAAATAAGTCAGAGAGAGAGAGAAAAACGCAGAATGGTCTCACTCATCTATGGGTTATAAGAAAAATGAAAGACATTTGCAATAATAATTTTCAGACACAAAAGAGAAAAGAGCTGGAAGTTCCAGCTCACCTCATGAAGCTCACCACAAAGAGTAATGAGTTTAATTAGAGAAATAACTACATTTTGAACTGTCCTAATAATGAGAATGTATGAGGGAAATGGAAAGCCTGTTTAGAGTACAGGCGGGGGTCGGGTGGGGAGGAGGGAGATTTGGGACATTGGTGATGGGAATGTTGCACTGGTGATGGGTGGTGTTCTTTACATGACTGAAACCCAAACACAATCATGTATGTAATCAAGGTGTTTAAATAAAAAAAAAAAAAGAAAGAAACACACCCTGAATTAAGATAAGATCTAAAAGGATCTAAGAACATCTAATTTAAATAATTTTATTTAAAACAATAGCAGGGGCTAAAGAGATAGCATGGAGGTAGGGCATCTGCCTTGCATGCAGAAGCACAGTGGTTCGAATCCCGGCATCCTATATGGTCCCCCGAGCCTGCCAAGAGCATAGAACCAGGAATAACCCCTGAGCGCTGCCAGGTGTGACCCAGAAATAAATAAGTACATAAATAAGTACATAAATAAATAAATAAATAAATAAATAAATAAATAAATAAATAAATAAATAAATAAAAGCAATAGCACTAAGACTTGTCTTCAGTCTACTGAGTAACCAATCAATTTTGTGTCCTACCTTACTAATTCAAATTGTTTTAGGAAGCTACAGGTTATATCACAGAGAAAAACAACAAAGATAACAATCACACTCTTCTCATCATGAAGTTAGAGTCTAGCAAAAGTGACATTAACACATCATTACAAAGCTATATCCTAAAAAAGAAGTACAGGTGCTAAGGGAAATTAAACAGAAAGAATCTAACTAGGATCACAGGTCTGCCAAAGGATTTGAAGGATTTGAAGGAAGTACAGAGTACCTGGCTAAACTGAGGATATGACACCAACAAGTTTAAGTTTCAGAATAATCTTAAGATTAGGAGTTAGCATATTATTAGGGAGATCAAAATCAAAAATGACAATGGAGTATCATCTCACAGCAGTGAAAATGGCATATATAACCAAGTAGTGGAGGTTGTTAACGAACTCTCATGCATTGCTAGCAGGAATGTGGTCTGGTTCAGCACCTATAGAAAAACAGTATGATTCCTCAGAGAAGAATGGCCAGAGAGATAGCACAGCGGTATGGCATTTGCACCCAGCCAATCCAGGACAGATGATGATTCAAATCCCGGCAACCCACATGGTCTCCCGGGCCTACCAGGAGCGATTTCTGAGCACAGACCCAGGAGTAGTCCCTGAGCACCTCCAGGTATGACACAAAAAGAAAAAAAGGAAAAAGAAAAAAAATGGGACTTCTATATGACCCAGTGATTACACCTCTTGGCATCTACCCCCAAAATAAAAATAACAATTAAAAAATAAGGCTGGAACAGTAATACAGTGTGTGGGACATTTGCCAGTAGCCAGTTTAAACCCTAGCATCCCACATACTCCTCCCCCAGTCCATCTCGAGTACTGCCGAGTATGGCGCCAAAACATAAAGCCAAACGAAAAATAAAATATATATGCACACCTATATTCATTGCAGCACTTAGTAAAAACAGCCAGGATATAGAAACAGCTCAAATATCCAACAACAGATGAGTAGAGAGATATTAGATACATAATGAAATACTATGCAGCCACAGAATAAGATAAAATTATGTAGTTCATTGCAACTTGATTGAATATGGAAGAAATCATCTTAAGTGAGGTAAGTCAGAGGGAGGAGGACAAATACTAGATGGTCTCACTTATCTGTGGCATAGCAGTGGTCTTCAACCACCAGTCTGCAGATGCAGAAAGCCAAAAAAACTACTGGTCTACTACCTTCATTATTACTGTCAGTCCATGAAAACAATATACAGGACAAGTGCTGGTGTGCAGGTATAAAAAGGCTGAAAACACTAAAGCATACAGAAAAAGGGAATGGAAGTTATTAAATGATGGCAACCTGGGGCTGGAGAGATAGCAGGGAGATAAAGCATTTGCCTTTCATGCAGAAGGACGGTGGTTCAAATTTTGGCATCCCATATGGTCTCCTGTGCCTGCCAGGGGTGATTTCAGGAGTAACCCCTGAGCGCTGCTGGGTGTGACCCAAAAACCAAAAGCCAAAAAAAAAAAAAAAAAAAAGATGGCAACCTATAGCCCTGAATTACAGAAATAACAACCAAGAAGTAGGAAAGAAAATGATAAGGAAGACTAGTGGGTCTTGAATACTTTAGTGCTATATAGAAAAGTAACTGCGTACTCCAAAACCATAAAAGTCAACATGATTATACACATGTGGCCTAAAAGATGAATCCAGACTCCCTACACGTCAGCCCAAATGTAGAGAATTTTAAAAGAATTTCCGAATTCTATTAAGACTAGAATGGTCCAAGTTTTAAAACAAAAGGGAATGGACAATACAAGATTATAACAGAGATTAGAAAGATAGCTAAAGCACAGGCATTATTACAACAGGAGGCCCAGATTCTCTGTCTAGTAATGCACACTCCCTCAAAGCACAGCTAAGACTTGAGAAGCACCTAAGCATCACATGGTGAAGGTCCAAATATCCAAGGAAAGAAAATTTCAAAACAGAAACTTTGGGTAATTTAGGGACAAATGTTTGGAAAAATGAGGCTCTGACCTCATATCCTGTCCAAAAGAAGTATTATATCAAACTCTTGGTGGTGCTCAAAGATCCATATGCAATACCAGGGATTAAACCAGGATTGGCCACCTGCAAATTTCTGGCGTTGCATGTATTCTCTTTCTTTGTATTCTATCTTTGGTTCCTTTAATTGATTTTGTAACATACTATAATTATCCAAATTCTAAGCCTAAAAATTATCCATAGCAAATTGATATGTTCTCCTAGCACTTAATCATAACATATTGAAAAATATATGTTAATACTGTTTAATAATTTGGAACAGTGCATTACAATACCAATCCATAGCTCAAGGTCCATATTAAATTTGACACAATAAAAAACCTAAAAAAAATAAATGAAAGCCTACTATTTTAGATCACACATAGAACTGAAACTGCTATTCATCTGCAAATAGTGAGTTCTCCATATGGCCCTTATCATCAGTAATCTCTGTCCTTTTTCTACTCTCAATCTATCCTATTTACTCCTAGAGCTAGTTCAGACCCCATTTTCTGGTAAACACTGCTAGTTTTACAAGCAATCTGAGTCTTAACTGAGCATTTCAATGTGCATGGCTATCAAAGTATCTGTCACACAATTAAACAAATAATGGTTTTCTAATTCATTTTAAAAAAAAGTGGACTTACTGAAAACAGAAAACAGAATATTTATCTTTATATCCTCAGAGTAAAAGACATACTTAGTGCTCAAAAATCTTATTGGTAAGAAGCATTCATAGGGGAAAAAAATGTTTTGGGCCTGAGCAGTAGCGCAGCAATAGGGCATTTGCCTTGCACACAGCTGACCCAGGACGAACCTCGGTTCTATCCCAGTCATCCCATATGGTACACCAACCCAGGAGCGATTTCTAAGCGCATAGCCAGGAGTAATCCAAGCATCATCGGATGTGGCCCAAAACCAAACTATATATATATATATATATATTTGTTTATTTGTTTGTTTGTTAATTTCCACTTCTATGCCAGATCCAACAATGTACACAGAGCTTACTCCTAACTCTGCAAGACTAGATCATTCATGGTGCGACTTGTTGAACCATATGGAGTACATTAGAGATTGAACCCAGGTCAGCCGCATACAAGGCAAGCGCCTTACCCACTACCCACCAACTATTTCTCCAGCCCCCGTAGATGAATTTTGTAAGTTATTATTTTACTGGGCTGAGGTCCTGGGTCTTATCCTGGCAACTCAACTACACATGCAGACACAAGTGTTAGTGTGCAACTATTTGGAAAACTGTGAAAGACTTGAAAGCAGGTTGGAGTACTGTACTGCACAAAACTGAAAACTGAAGAAGCCCAAATTTAACTTATGAAATTAACTCCAAATTCTATAAATCAGCAGTCTCCAAATAATTCCTTTCTACATTTTCTCCAAGACATTAGAATCCTAAAAGAAAACCTTTTTATCTATGAAGTTACTTAATTAAAATTGTGGAAATTACAAATAGTATTTGAGGACAAATAAACTTCTTAAACTACAAACAACTACAATGCTAAATGCCAAAAAATTTCAGAAAAATCTTCCAGGTTCATTTTACATATGACAAACCAACTACTTATGCTAAGGTGTCCTCTTCTATGATATTTTAGCTTCAGCAATAAGTTGATTCTCTCTAGTAAGAGAACCTTTATATCATACACTACTTTTTACAATTCATTCTGATCTTTAAAGAAGTTGAAATGGATATATGGTGTGAAATCTAATTATTAGCTCCTTTAAATCTTGATAATGAGAACTTCATAAGCTTTTTCAAAAAGCAAGTTACCAAGATTTCAAAAGCTGAAGTGCTCTTTGTATTTAGAATTTTTTCACGTGTAAGAACTTTAGTTTGCTAAAGTATGGTGCTAAAGGTTGAGAGCTAAGGGAAAATATGTAACAAAGATAGAACAGATATTAGTTTACTTTAAAATAATAATGCAATTATGTATTTTAGAACTTAAGTCAGGTTCTCACTTCTACCTAGTCCTTTTAACATGCACTGATTAATAAATACATTCAGAATATATTCAAGTTTAAGTACAAAATTAACTGACCTGTAACACAACTTTTTCAAACTTTAAATGTTTAGATAAAAAGTAGAAAAAAAAAGGGCCACAGAAAAGCACAAAGGAGAGGGTGTTTGGTTTGCATGCAAATAACCTGGGTTCAATCCCCAGGATCCCATATGGACCCTCAAGCCTACCAGAACTAATTTCTAAGCACGGAGCCAGGAGTTAACAACCTGAGTGTGGCCAAAAAAAAAAATAGATCTTGGGGCCGGTGAGGTGGCTCTAGAGGTAAGGTGTCTTGCCTTGCAAGGGGCTAGCCAAGGAAGGACCCGCGTCCCATATGGTCCCCCCAAGCCAGAGGCAATTTCTGAGCGCTTAGCCAGGAGTAACCCCTGAGCATCAAATGGGTGTGGCCCAAAAAAAAAACAAACAAAAAAAATAGATCTTAACTACAATATTAAGAGAACAAAGAAAGTTAACTAGATGATATGACTTACATTCAGCATAACAAGTAAATAAAACTCAGAAGGCAAATACATTAAAATAGGGGATATGTAAGGGTGATGAGATAATACAAGAGGTAAGGAGCTTATCTTCCAAGCAGCAGGTGCCAGTTAGCTCCTCAGCTCTGTATATGGTCCATTAAGCATCACAAGGAGTCGATCCTGAGCACAGAACCAGAAGTGAGCCCTGAGCACCACTGGGTATGACCCTAAACCCCACCACCACCTAAAAATTGAGGGACACAAAAACAGACAATTATTTAGGTATATAAAAAAAATCAATTTTAAGCATATCTACAGAATAATACCTATGAAATGTAAAGCACCAATAAGCAAAAATTGGTCGAGAGTGATAGTACAATGGGATAGGGCGCTTGCCTTTTACCAGCAGCCCAGGTTTAAAATTCAGCATCCCGTATAGTCAGTCCCTTAGCACCACCAGGATGATTCCTGAGCTCAGAGCCTGAAGTCCTCCCTGCACACTGCGGGTGCGCAAAAACCAAAACCAAATAAACAAACAAGCAAAAGTAAAGCCATAATTAATTTAGTATTTTCAGTACTAGAAAAGTATATCATGTGTGATAGCCAATTTCTATAAGAAAGTATATATCAATTCCCTAACTAATCTGCTTTGTAAATAGTATGTGGTTCTCTTCTACCTAAATTTTCTCTAATTGACATTTTACAAACTAGCTTAAGAATACTTCTACCAAGGCCAAGTTATAAATATCAAACTCACATAAGAAATTGTGGGTCAATGTTGCTATTGCTTGGTTTCTTTGATCTTGTTTTGTCCCTTTTTGATTAAGTATAGATTTCATTCTTTAAATTCATGACTGGTATACAGTAAACTGAATTATAAATACTATTTCATTCAGGGCTGGAGCAATAGCACAGCAGTAGGGTGTTTGCCTTGCATGCGACAGATCCGGACCCAGGTTTGATCCCCAGAATTCCATATAATCCCCTGAGCCTGCCAGGAGCAATTTCTGAGCGCAGTCAGGAGTAACTCCTGAGTGCTCCCTGTGTGGCCCCAAAACAAAACAAAAAATATTATTTCACTCAGTCTTCACCTCCCAAAACTGTATATCCTTATATCTGCACATACAAATTAAAGTAGTTTTAAGTTAAAAAGTTATATATGAATACCTTACTAAAAAAAAAAAAAAAAACCTAAAATTATTTTAAACTGCTTAAAGAGTAAGTATTATAGAAATGCTGAATTACACAATAGATATTAATAATCCAGGATACTTTTACAGCAAATGTGACTGCAATTTAACTGACTATGTGGCAAAGAATTCAATCTTATTTATCCTCCCCAAACAATACATATGGGCAAATGAAGACAAAAAAAAATAAATAAATATACCAGTTGCTATTTAGAAGCCATATTTTTAAAGTTTTCTACAAAGAATTCCAGTTTATGTCTCTCTGAAGATGAGACAAGGCCTGTTGCAGCCACTGAACAAATACTAATATTTAAAAAGGATAATTGCAGGGTTGGAAAGAGAGCTTAATGGAGCTGAGTGCTTTGCATGCAAGAGGTCAGGGTTCAATCCTCCAGCAAGGTCCCTGGGAGTGGCTCAGAGCTCCACTGGGTGTGGTTAAAAAATAAAAAGCAAAGGGCCAAGAGACAGTGTGGAGGGTAATGTCACTGGCACTGCAGGTAGTCTTCTATCTAGCACTGTTAGGAGAAATCCCTGACACAGAGCCAAGAATAAACCCCGAGCACCACTGGGTGTGGCCCAAACTCCAAAAATTAATAAGTATTTTTAAAGCAATAATAAATAAGGATAATTTGAGGCAAGAACAACAAAAGAATCTATCATTTTGATGTTCCTTTTGAAAAGCAAAAATTTTCAAACGTTTAAGTGATTTACAGTTCACACGTTGCTTAATCTTGGTATAAATTCTATTTTAAAAAATTAACCAGAGGCTGGCAAACACAGTGGATAGATAGGGCACTTGCCTTCCACAAAGCCCACCTAGGTTAACTCCCAACATCCTATTTGGTCCCCTGAACAGCACCAGGAGTGATCCAGCCCTCAGCCAAAAGTTAATTCCTCTGTTATTCCTGAGCCAGAAGAGATGCCCCAAAATCAAACTGAACAACTTTTAGAATATGGTTGGTATTCAGATGCAAGCTAGTATACATATGTATATATACATATACATAATCCAGATGCAAGCTATTAATATATCACATCATCAATCCTTGGTTGACAATTTGTAACAAAATAAAAGTAAACACTAGGAAACTAAATTTAAGATCAGAAAGCAAATATCACCTTGAAATAAGTGTGTTTTTAAAAAACTGAACTTACTTTTAAAAACAAGGACTCTTAAAGACAGGGCTAATATAATATATAACTGGAAACTAACATTCAAAAATAGTTTTGTTAGTTTTATATTACATTTTAGACATTTCAAGGTTACTGAGACAAAGTCTTTGTGATCCATGTTTCAAATGTATGCTTATAATAAAAATATTACAAGTATTTTACATTTTATTTTAGCCAAATGGCAGAGAAGCAACATTATTCAAGTATTTGTTAAAAAGCTTATATTCGATCTTAGTTCCATATATCAGGAATCGTCATTTACAAACTTTATACCTAAAAGTTCTGGTCACTGTCATGAAAATCAACACTTGATCAATTAAAATGATAAAGGAAGCTTTGTGAATGGTACAAATGTACCGAAAAGTTGTCTCTGTCCACTACTTTGTTGAATGAGGGGAAGAAAGAGCACCAATAGGGTCTTTACAATTAGAAGCAAATTTCCAGTACAGATGCACATTTAAATATAAAAAATACCCGATTATGCAAGTGTTTCTCGAATTGTGAAAAAAAAATACATAAACAAATAAGTTTCACAAACCGTCACCACTCTTAGTTAAGTCCTAGAAGCTACTGACATGTGTGAAGAAGTCTATGAAATTGCAGAGATGCAGGCGCAGATACAGACGGCTGGAAGTTACGCTGCTGAAAGCAAATACTATCCTCACATCTGCAGCCCAATTTTAACGTCAGCCTCCCCAGAGACACAGAGAACAGCACTTTTTTTGGGGGGGATAGGCTACCAAAGAGTGCTTCCCCTTTTGTTTTTATCACCCCGTTAGGCTCCAAAAAAAGCCACCGATGAGAAAAAAAAATCAAATGGTCTCTCGGGAAGGCTGAAAAAAAAAAAGCATCTTCTTTGCAACTACTGACAGTCAGTCAGTCCACCTGTTTGTCCATCCCTACTCGGGCAGGAACAGAAAAACCCTGGGTTGCTTTCTTGTCTTGTCTTCTTCTTTTTGGGGGGCAATTAACGACTTGGAAGTCCTTCTTCTTCCACCTAAGTGGGCATGGGGAGGGGAAGAGGCCGAGAAACAATGGCTACAGGGAGCGGGTGGCGGTTGGTGCTGGAAGGAAGAAGAAAACTGTTTCATCCCGACCCCGACCGGCGTGGGGAATTTGTATTCCACTCCGTCTAAGGCCCACAGATCCTCGGTCCTCTCTAGGGGGAGCGAGGGGGGCCGGAGGAGGACTTTCCCCGGCCCCTCAAAGCCGAAACGCGAGGAGAGGCTGGCCATCATCAAGCCTTCCCCAACCCAACGGGGCGGGCGGGCGGGCGGTCTCAGATGCCCGCGATCGCCTCGCTCCAGCCGCCTCCCCAGCCCGAAAGAGCCACTTCGGGCCCAGAGGGAGCAGAGCGGGAGCGCGAGCGGGGGCTTCGGGAGGCGGGGCCACTAGTCCCCCCGCGCCCCTCCCCTCCGCGCCCACTCCGCGAGCCGGGACCCCGCCAGGGTTTCACACGCGCGCGCACCGGGAGCCCCGCCGGCCGGGACCGGCGCCCCAACGGCAGGACGGGCCGTAGCGCCACCGCAGGCCCCGGCGCGGGCCGCTGTCAAGAGCCTTCGCGGCGCCGCTCCGGCTGAGACGGGCTCGGCGGCGGCGCCTCCCAGGCACAGCGACTCCCGCCCGGCCCGGGCCTGGCCTCGCCGCCCGGCCCTCCCCCGGCCCACCGCCGGCCCGACCGCCCGCCCGACGGGCAGGGAGACCGACACACAGACACACACGGACGAACGGACGGACGGACGCCCTCCGCCCGGTTACCGTCAGCGGCCCCGACTCCGCCATCCTCTCGCTCGCTCGCTCGCCCTCCTCCTTCTTCCTCCTCCGCCGCCGCCGCCGCCGCCGCCGCCTCTGGAGCGACGCAGCCCGACTGCCGCCCCCCGCCCGCCCCTCCCCCACGCGCCCCGCCCGCCGCCGCGCCCGCCCTCCGCACGCTCCGGCCCCGCCGCCCCGCCCCGCCCGCCCCACCCCGCCGGCGCGGGCTTTCCGTTGGCCGAGGCGAGGAAAGAGGCGGGCCCAGAGGCAGCGACGCGGACCAATCACAGCGTGGCCCTGACGCTAGCTTTTTCTTTTTTTTTTTCTAACCTCTCTCCCCGCCCTCTTCCTTTCGACGCCCGCTCTCCCGCTTTTCCTGGGCGCCGCCTGTGGCCTCACAGCGCCACCGAGGAAGCCTCCGACTGGTTCGAGGAAACCTCACGCAAGCATCGGACGTTAGCGTCGAAGCCGAGACAGCCATATTTGAGAAGGGCATAGGGAATGTGGCCCCGCCTTCCGAGTGACGTCATGTGTCGGTGCCCAATCTACTCGCTGGTTGCCCCGGGCAACCGCTGAGCCGTCGAACCGGGCCGTGCGGCGCTACAGGGAAGTAGGCCCCCCCCCCAAAAAAAAAAAACGACCAGACATCCCGAATTGAGCACTTTGGTTACTTCCTGTTCCTTACTATCTGACCGGGTTGGGAAGAGAGAAAGGTAAGGTTTCCTCGTTTGTTCGGGACGTCTGGTCACTTACCTAAGAGGATAAGAATGATGGGGGGGCTCCAAAAAAATCCCCGCCCTGGCCGGAAGTTGCATTTGGCACTTCCGAGTCGGGCTGGAGCGGGAGGCGGGTGGGACTAGCCTGTGGCCCCGGCGACCCCGGTACTGCGCGGCGCGGCGCGGCGGAGCGGGGCGAGGTGGCCCGGGCAGGAATCTACCCCTACAGACGGACGCCACACCGAGAAGGCGAGCGGGGCTCCCGGCCGCTTCCGCTGGCGGGAGGTTTTCTTTCCGGGCTGCCGGGCCTCGGCCCGCCCCGCCTGTGTCGCTCGAGGCTTCCGGTGGGGCGCGGCCGCGGGACCAGCCCCGGCCCAGGCCCGGGGAGGCTCCGCGGCTGGAGACTCCGGCCACGCCCCCGCATGGGCCGCGCCGTCCTGGCACCCGTGGACCTTGAGTGGTGTTAAAATTCGGGAGCTTAAGAAATAGTTTGGCTGGGGCCGGAGAGGTTGCGTGGAGGTAGAGCGTTCGCCTTGCATGCAGAAAGTCGGTGGTTCGAATCCCGGCATCCCAGATGGTCCCCCGAGCCTGCCAGGAGCGATTTCTGAGCGTAGACCCAGGAGAAACCCCTAATTGACCGCTGCCGAGTGTGACCCAAAAAACAAAAATAAAGGAATAAAAGTTTGACACTGCCCGATATAAAGGGGAAAGTTCTTTGTCGCCCACACGCAAGCTGCAAAGTCTTAAATTTTAACACACACACACACCGTCCTGCCTTCACGTCCTCCCTTTGCTTTCCCCCCTGCTGCGGGTTTGCGAGCCTGGCATGCAGTGCTGGATGACTGACTGGAGGCTGTCCTCATCTGGCTTGTCTGCCTGAAGTTGGTTGAACAAGTTAATGCTTGCGAATATCCGTCAAAGGCCGTCTTGCTTTTTTTATACGGCTGTTTACTCGAGTGGTCACCCATGATGTCATGAAGTTCCTTCTGTAGGCTGGAACCGAGAACTGTCACGTTATCCTGGTCATACCAGGTTGGAGGCCTGAAGCTCTTGCGAAAACATCGAAAGAACTGACAGGTAAATTAAAAGAGTGTTTGTTCCTAGCCGGCCAGCAACAGGGATGAAAACCTTTGTCTTCTTTATTCATTTTCTTCCTGCCTCCTTAGTACTTATACTCCACAACGAAGTAATGTGTTTTATTTTCTTCCAAGAATAGTCGCTGAAACAAACACCAACCTTGATTCCTTGCCTATGCTCAGGTATCCTGAAATATGTTTCTAGATTTTTCTCCGGAGGAAGTCCCTTTTGCCTTTACCTAATACTTTTTGTACTTCTTTTCTTACACTCTATTTTATATGACAACTGCGTATGTTTCGTTTCACAATTTATACCAAAAATGGGTTTTTGTCAAATTCATCTAGTATTTTACCTGTATTATTTTTGGTAGTTCTCAAATATTTGGGTATTTCTTATTTGGGGACTTAAGATCATTGTAAATTTATTCGGAGTTACTCAACTTTTTCCAGGACTTTCCCTCTGAAATCTTAGCAGCATTTCTTCCTCCAATTATTTTTTAAAGCTCAGACATAAAAGAGATAAAAGAAAACAATCAACATGCCTTTCACCTGAATCCAACAGTTAACATTTTGTGATGTTTATCTTACCCCATCTCACATACTTTTTTCATTACCACTGAACCATTTGGAAACACGTTGCAGAAAGCTGCTCTATTGCAACTCTAAAATTTCTAACATATTGCAAAAGACTTGCATGTTGCCCATCACAGCTCATTCCCAGGCACTACAGATGATCTCCCATGCACCACCAGAAGTGACCCCTGATTATTTAGGTGTGACTTCCACACACACTCAAAAAAAATGACAGAGGCTGAAAAGATAGTACACAAGTAAGTCTTGCATGTGGCCGACTCAGATTCAATTCTCAAAACACAGTGGTGACGAGTCATCCTTGAGCAAAAAGAGCCAGGAATAAACCCTCAGCACAGCTGGGTGTGCCCTACATACACAAAAAATAGAGCTCTGAAAAAATGGTACTATAATCATAGTTTGTTAAACGTTGATATTTCTGTAATACTGAGAAAAAAGTTTGTACTTATATTTTCCCATTTGACTTAATGTCTTTTTATACTTTCTCTTTCCCCTTACAGGAATTCAAGTTTCTGGATTTAAAATTAATGTAGTTCTTGACCTTAACCTAAAATAGTCCTCTCATCTTTTCTCTTGTAACTTCAGCATTTTTCAGGAATCTCTTTGAAAGTCTTTATTTTTCTTTCTTGTTAAGTTCCTATAGAAACTTGATTCCTTTTTTTTTTTTTTTTTCTGCAGGAAAATATCACAGTGTTAGCCTTTTCAAATTTAAGCTAGAGGTATCCAAGTCTTTAGTTGCTAGTTGAATTAATCTTCAGATCCTTCTAGTCAAAGAAGTCTAGCATTTGATCCTCCTGCAGTATTTCCTAGAGAGTGATACCATCTCACCCTTCCTGGGTCCTGGAGGTGGGGAGTAGGACACTGGAATGGGGGGAGGTACAGTAGGAAATCTCAAGAGTGCAATTGCGGTAGAGGAAATACTATTTGGTCCCTTAAAAGAAGGTAACTTCCACTGAGACTTGGAATTTTTTTAAGACAGTAGACCATTTAAGTTTAAGAATCTGGTATATATATTATTAGTGTCCTGGGCTGGAAACATCAACTGCCCATAATAAAATATTATTACTATTTTGCCTACACTTTGAGCTGATGCAATGTAATCTACAGCAAAGTGGATTGATGTCAGCATAGTTTCATGAGTTTGGACTCCTGGCACCCTGACAACTGCTGATGAAAGCTGTGTGGGCCCTGCAATTCAAATACAGATGAGTCTTGATGTTATCAAAGCAGATACCCAGGCAACTGCTGGCCATCTGGCCACATTTCAATTTAGGCAATGTTATTTTTCCCCCTGAAATTCTCTTGCAAGTCCTAATTGGTCTTGGTATTTTTGTGATAGCTTTTTGGTAACAATTATCAGAACCTATTAAAAATTGCAAAATCAAGATTATACTTAATCAGCATATTAGAAACATTCTCTGCTTACAGGATAAAGAAGTGTTTGGAGAGTCTCCTTAATAATCACAATAGGAAATTTTTCAAGTTGATGTTCTCCTTTTACCCTATACATATAGTTCATGAAAGTGAGAGGAAGAATATGCACTTAAGGGAGTTAAAAAAAATCAATACTTTGCACACTTAAGGTTAGTGTAGCATGGTCAGAGAGATAGCACTGCGATAAGGCATTTTCCTTGCACACAGCCGACCCCGGATAGGCTCGGGTTGGAACCAGGTTTGATTCCCTGCATCCTATATGGTCCCCCAAGCCTGCCAGGTGCAGATTCTGAGTGCAGACCTAGGAGTAACCAACCCCTGAGCACTGCTGGGTGTGCCCCTCCCCCAAAAATATCAGTATAGTGTGTTCTTGGCCATCATGTCAAAAATTAAATAATGTACTCCATTAGTTGCTTGCTTATTTTGTTTAGAAGGAAATTTGATCATTAAGATTGAAACAATTTTCAGTTGACTCGAGAGCCACATTAGGCAAAATGATATACCAATTTATACAATAGATTTTAGAGTCAGATCTAAATTTCAGAAACAGAGAAAGCTATTCACTAGCTAGTGACTTAAGATAATTTACTCATTCACTCCATCATCTCTTAAATGGAGCAGTAATTACTGAACAGAATTAAGATCTATTTTGGACTGGAGAAGATAATACCCAGATAAGGCCCTTGCCTTTTACCTAGCAAACTCAGGTTTGATCTCTGGCTCTGCATATAGTCCGCCAGTACACCAGGAGTAATCCCAGAGTTCAGTGCAAGCAGTAAGCCTGAAAACAAACAGACCCTTGTAAAATCACCCCACATGCCGTATCTCCGACCCCAGGTGCATACAAATATACTCTTGGTCTGATATAAATTACATAGTATATAATGAGATTAAGATAGTTAATAGTAACTACATAAGCAGCCTAATTTGGGCACATAGTAGACACTATTTATTAGATAAATGATTCTAAGATCATGATTCTCAGAGAAACTTGATTAGAAATACTGATTCAAGAGTGGAAAGGCCTCCAGAAAAATCTTTATTTTTTAATAATTGTCCAGAGAATTTTGGTGCAAGTGACCTGAGGATGAAGCTTTGAAAATCACTGAGTAAAGTATCAACTCTTTCTCTGCACACTGTTAAAATAGCTGAAGATCTCATATGCTAGAAACAGAAAGCTCTAGAGATACCTTTCTTAAAAGTTAATAGCTAATATTTTAGACCCATTTTCTGGTAATTTCAATACAGAAAAAAATTATTAGAAAAGGGCATTTTATGTGAGTAGGATATATCATTTTCCAATAAATTCATAGTAATATTTCTTATTGCTATATATCAGAACCAATGGTGTCATCACATGCACCCAATAAAAAGTTCCTGTTCTTAAGTTTAGGCACATTTCAGAAGCTATACACTGCACATTTTATTTATATGAGTCCATATTAATTAGCCAAGTTGAACATGTTGCAACATTTTTCTACCAGCAGATGCCAGATAGCAAAACAGAATAGAAACTACTCTAGTTTCCAACTGTATGACATATGATGTTATTTGGCATTGCCAGATGAATATTATCGATCCAAATTAAGCACTTTGCTACATGAGAGTGAGCATTATTAATTTGTCTACTAGAAAACATTTATTTTATCCCCCTTTCACCTTTCAGTCCTTTTTACATTCAGATATGATAACATGCATTCAAAGATCCATCTATCAGTCAGCTATGTTTTGGTTAAAACAAAGGATCTTTTGTAGTATTTCCTACCATTTCTTCCCACCCCATCTTCAACCTGCACTATTCAGATGAACTTAGTTAAAAGGAACTACAGTAAATATCTGCAAAAGGAAATATTCTACACTACCTTTCCATTAAAATTCTATTATTTATGGGATTGCACCTGGTGTCTCTCAGTTTCCAGATATTGCTTTTGTTTCTAAATGTCCATTAATGATAAACTAAAATAGTTTGACATGTAAAATGTTTCAGTGGTTCTGTATTTTACTAAAGTTGCAAATTCAAGGCTGTAGAGCAGTGGTCCTCAAACTATGGCCCACAAGCCACATATTGTATTTGTATCTGTTTTGTTTCTTCATTGCAAAATAATATATATGCAGTGTGTATAAGAATTCGTAAGTTTTGTTTTTACTATAGTCAGACCCTCCAATGGTCTGAGGGACAGTGAACTGGCCCCGTTTAAAAAGTTTGAGGACCCCTGCTGTAGAGGATAAACAGATATGGCAGTAGTATGTCCTAGCCCTAAAATTTTCTAGATAAGAATAGGGGCTTTGTACTGCCAGATTTGCCAAGAGGAACAGAAATTTAGACTTAATGAGTAATCTTTGTTTTTTAAACATTGCTTTAAAAAAAAAAAAAAGACATTGCTTCAAATATATTTTGAACCTTTCTTTTACTTGGGTCAGGAATGTGCTCAATGTATGCATGCCATGGGTTCAGTTCCAAAGCACCACCAAAAAAAAAAAATTCACATTTTTTAAAAATATTTTAGATTATAATTTAACAACACATACTGTTTTTTTGTTTGGTTTGGTTTGGTTTTGGTTTTGGTTTTTGGGCCATACCCGGCGGTGCTCAGGGGTTATTCCTGGCTATCTGCTTCAGAAATAGCTCCTGGCAGGTGCAGGAGACCATATGGGATGCCAGGATTCAAACCAACCACCTCAGGACAGGTCCTGGATCAGCTGCTTGCAAGGCAAACACCGCTGTGTTATCTCTCTGGCCCCAACACATACTGTTTTTATTGCTTGTTTTGAGCCATACCAGCTGGTGCTCAGGGCTTACCTTAGCTTACGTTCAGGGATCACTCTTGGCAGGTCTCATGAGACAAAATGTGGTGCTGGGAATTAAACCCAATTCTGTACATGAAGGTAATCATTGATTTTAAAGTAAATAAACATTACGGAAAATACCTTCAAACAGATCATAATGTCTTACAAGGTCCCCTAATGTTGTTAAGGATTCAAAAATAATTGTTTTAAGTAACAGGATACCAAAATAAAAGGTATAAACCAAGTCCTTTAGGATCAGAGAGACAACTCTATTGACTGTGTACATGCTTTGCATGCACAAACACTACTAGGTCATCTAGTTTTGTTATACAAAACAAAGAAATAAACCAGGGCTTTTAAATATAAAAACTATAACTAGAACAATAATGCTGCTACCTCTAAGTACTTTTACACCCACTTTTCACTTGAGACATCTAAGACATAATCTTTTTTTTAAGTTTTTTTGTTTGTTTGTTTTTTGGGCCACACGCGTTTGATGCTCAGGGGTTATTCCTGGCTAAGCCCTCAGAAATTGCCCTGGCTTGGGGGGGACCATATGAGACTCCAGGGGATCTAACCACAGTCCTTCCTTGGCTAGCATTTGCAAGGCAGACACCTTACCTCTAGGCCACCTCGCCGGCCCCTAACACATAATCTTAGAAAAATCAAACTTCTAATTTAGAAATAAACTCTAGGTCACACAGTAGTTATCGTAGAGCAAAATGAATACAACCTTTTATCCCCACTGAAGTATAATGTAAAGCATCAGGAAAAAAAAAACATCAACTGGTTTAGGGAGCAGAGGATAATGCAGCGCTGCTTACACCCTACAATGGCCAAAATAACAGGACATCCTGGTGGTGCTCAGGAGGCCTCCACAGCTGCACCTGGTGATGTGCAAGTACCATCTGGTGCCAATATCAAACTGGGATCAAACACACACATAGAAGACCTGCTTTAACCCATTCTCATTCCCCACCCTGTCAAAATTCATAAATCCTGCACTGACTTTTATTGTCACTTTTAAGATAGAACCCTAGAATAATCTGAAGCATCCAATTTCGAACTTTAAAATGTTCTTTCTGTACAGACATTAAAAGCTATTAAAGGGGCCCGGAGAGATAGCACAGCGGTGTTTGCCTTGCAAGCAGCCGATCCAGGACCAAAGGTGGTTGGTTCGAATCCCGGTGTCCCATATGGTCCCCCCTGCCCCCCCCCCCCCCCGTGACTGCCAGGAGCTATTTCTGAGCAGACAGGCAGGAGTAACCCCTGAGCACCGCTGGGTGTGGCCCAAAAACCAAAAAAAAAAAAAAAGCTATTAAAGACATATTAAGAAAGGAAAAGGAATTATAAATTACTGGCAGATTAGAATTGGTTGGTACAGATTATGGAAGATTAAATCCACATTGATCTACAACTCATTCTTGGGGTCTCCTCAGAAATATCCAAAACTAGAATGACTTAGGGCAGGGATCTCAAACTCGCGGCCTGCAGGCCTTTGTGGCCCTCTGTACAATAATTTGCTGCTCATGGCCGGCCTTCAAATATTGCAGTATTCACAATTATTTGCTTACCGAATAATCGCAATAAAAATCGTATTAGTAAGAAAAAATCACATTAAACATACCCCGAGCAGTTCCATTTGGGGTATACAAATGTTTAATGCTATTTTTTGCGATTTTTTTCTTATTAATGCGATTTTTTAATTGCAAATATTCGGTAAGTGAATAATCGCGAATACTTTGTGCCTAGCGCAGACGTCATTTCCACTGCTCCTGCCCGCTGTCCCTTGCATTATCGGAAGCCTAAGGGAGAGAAGGGAGAGAAGTTTATTACAGAATTAGATTTTGTCATACCTTCATCATGACTTCATCAAAGCCTACAGTGAAGAGAAAGATTGATGACGAGCACAGACAATTTCAGGAAAAGTGGGAGACACGGTATTTCTTTGTTGAGCACAGGGGCATCCCCACGTCTTATTTGCTCAGTGCACGAGGAATACAACTTGAAACGCCATTATTCAAGTAAACATGCTGAGGAATGTGCAAAATATCAAGGAAATGAGAGAGCCAAGCGGCTTGCCAGTCTTAAAGCATGTCTAATGAGGCAGCAAGATTTCTTCAAGAAAGCAACCAAAGAGAATGTTGCATCAGTTGAAGCTAGTTACATGGTTAGTGAGATGATTGCTAAGGCAGGGAAACCATTCACAGGAGAGTTTGTTAAAAAAAAAAAAATGCATGTTATAGGCTGCGAGTATTATCTGTCCGGAAAAGAAAGGCCAGTTTAGCAAAATCAGCCTTTCTGCCAACACTGTGGCAGAGCACATTTCTGACATGTCAAGTGACATTTATTATCAACTGTGTGAGAAAGCCAAATGTTTTGATGCATACTCAGTCGTTCTTGACGAGGGCACAGATATAACAGACACTGCGCAGCCCACAATTGATGTCCGTGGTGTTGATTGCAATTTTGAATTGCCAGAGGAGCTGCTCACAATAATTCCAATGCATGGCCAGACCACTGCTAATGAGATATTTTGGCATCTGTGTGATGTCATTGAGAATGCAGGTTTGCCATGGAAGAGGTTTGTTGGAATAATAACTGATGGAGTGCCATCGATGATAGGGAGGAAAAATGGACTGGTGGCACTTGTTCAAAAAAAGCTTGAAGGGGAGGGTGTAGAGATGACCATTGCTCTTCACTGCATTATTCATCAGCAGACCCTTTGCAGTAAATGCCTGCCGTGTGACAATGTGATGTCTGTTGTTGTGAAATGCATCAACCAAATCAGATCCAGGAGCTTAAAGCACAGGAGGTTCCGTGCTTCTTTAGAGGAAATGGAGTCAGAATATGGAGATGTGCTCTATTTCACCGAGGTACATTGGCTTAGCAGGGAAAATGTCCTGAAAAGATTTTTTGAGTTGAGAGAAAGTGAAAGTCTTCATGGAGAACAATGGGAATGCTGTTTCTGAGTTGAGTGATCACAAATGGCTCATGGATTTAGCTTTTCTTGTTGACATCACACATAAGCTGAATGTACTAAACAAGATTTTACAAGGCCTGGGGCAGCTTATCAGTGCTGCCTATGACAACGTGAGAGCACTCTCCACAAAACTTGTGTTATGGAAATCTCAGCTCTCTCAAACCTTTGCCATTTCCCAGCATGAAAGGAACTTGTGGCATACCATTCAGTGGTGAGAAATATGTTGATGCTATTTTTAAGCTAGAGAAGGAATTTGATCACAGATTTGCAGACTTCAAAAAGCACAGAGCCACTTTCCAAATTTTGTGGACCCCTTTTCCTTTGATGTGCAAGATGCCTCTCCTATGCTTCAATCAAATGGAGCTCATTGACCTGTAATGCAACTCTGATCTCAAAGCCAAGTTCAGGGAGATTAGTGGAAAAGCAGACATGCATGGGCAATTTTTGAGAGAATTGCCCCCCAGCTTCCCTGAGCTTTCCCGAATGTTCAAGCGCACCATGTGCCTTTTGGGGAGCACATACTTGTGAAAAGTTATTCTCCACATTGAACTTCAATAAGTCAAAGTACAGGTCTAGACTTAATGATGATCATCATCTAGCCATACTGAGGGTCTCAACTGCTTCCTCTCTAAAGCCAAATGTGGTTCAGATTTGTGAGAAGAAGCGCTGTCAAGTCTCTGGCAGCAAGGAATAGGCAAAGATGCCATGTTCAGAAGAACTGTTCATGATCTTCACTCAATGTTCTATTCATGTTCAGAAGAAATAATTAAAACTGTTAATAATGACGTTTGAGGACTTTTTGTTTGTGAAATCCCTTATGCAGCCCTGCCTCACCCCGACTTTGCCTCCTGCAGCCCCCAAGTATATTGAGTTTGAGACCCTGACTTAGGGATTTTTTTTGTTTGGGTTTTTGGGTTTTGTTTTTTGTTTGTTTGTTTTGGGGTCACACCTGGCTCTACGCTCAGAAATCGTTCCTGGCAAGCTCAGGGGACCATCTGGGATGCCGGGATTCGAACCACCGTCCTTCTGCATGCAAGGAAAACACCTTACCTCCATGCTATCTCTCCGGCCCAATTAACAAATTGCTTTAATGGATATTTCTTCACAACTAGACATAGCATGTTGGGTCAAAGAAAACATATCTTTAGACACTAAAGATTAATAGGTATTACCAAAATAAAAAACCCTCTTAGAAAACAACCAGCAAATAAACCCCACCAATGGAAAATGCTTCTTTCTCCTTTATCTTCTCCTATATATCTACTGCTACATGTGATAACCACTGATATCAGCTTTTCAATTTTATTTTGCAATTTCAAAAGAATACACACACCAGGGGTCAGAGTGGTGATGCAAGCGATAGGGCATTTGCCTTGCAGCGCCAACCTAGGATGGACTGCGGTTCCATCCCCCAGCATCCCATATGGTCCCCAAGCCAGGAGAGATTTCTGAGCGCATAGCCAGTAGCCTAAGCATCATGGAGTGTGGCCCAAAAGGCAATAAAAAAAAAAAGGAATGCACACACCAAATGAACATTATGCTTACTTTTACCTCTTAATGAAGCCATGGTAATTTTCCTCAAGTTGAAATACCTGCCATGAGACTCCTAAAATTCCTAAACTATTTTATTTTCTACTGACAGCATTCTATTATTCTCCCTTTAGTATTGTAAGCTCCAAAAAGATTTTTTAAAAAAGCTGGCATACGATAAAAACTGTATAATATTAAACTGAAAGATGAGACATCCATGTGATATACGTGAACTGCTGTCATAGCCTGTGTTTCTTTGGACACCTGTTTCTGGTATTACACAGTTCTCACCAATAATAAATTACCCATAGGTGCACCCACAACTCCTCGGGGCATATTTCACCAGACAGCAACTATGCCTGGCTATTAGTTGGCAACAGGAAAAAAGAAAAACATGCTCTTCTTCATCTGGATTCCTTGGGGTATAAAGGAGTCCTTGATATGAAGACAATGATAATCTTGACAATAGGGAACCATAACCACCACCTAGCTTATTTTAGCCCTTCTCTTCCTATTTCTCCCTTGTTGAAGCCTAGAGAAGACTTGGCAGGGAAAGAATCAACCCTAGAAAAACAGTTTACCTAGGCAAGTGACAGCACTGATCACAGCAGGCCCAAGACACTCCCTCCAAGACACTGGCATCACACCCTTTCTAGAAACAATAGCAGCTTAGTTCTACCATTTGGTAAAGCAACAAGTTCCATAGTTTTCCTCATGCCAGGTTTTGGATGTGAAATATAGATAAGAGAAATAAAAGAATACTCATCATTTTGGCATTTGGGAGGAAAAAATATAGCCATGTAAAACATTACCTACTATGAATTTACTTCATTTATCAATATGCCTATCCTCCCTTTCAGTAACATGTCACTTTTGCACCATGTACCTAATGAATATTTCAGTCAGTGTTCCTAATGGAGAGGCTGAGTGCTTTTTATTATATCTATTTTTAGACTAATTAGAGTACTTTGATATTATTCATCTTCAACATAACCTCTGGGGGGGGAGGAAATAACGTGTGTGTGTGTGTGTGTGCGCGCGCACACATCCTCTAAGTAACAGGCAGAATGAGAAGCTACATTCTACATGCATATTACGTTTATCTCAGATTCATTACTGGCCAATATGTATTATTTGTGGTCTTTTTCCAAGTTTGTCTTCAACTCTTAAGTAGTGTAGGGATACAGTAGGGATAAAATGGCCCAGGTGCCATTCCTGATGACTCTTGAGAGGGCTAGAAGATTGAATGCTAGGGCCCAAGGATATTGTGGTGCTGGGGCCCTGTGGTGATCAAGATTCAAGGCCACCCTAGTGATGCGCAGGGTCCTACAGTGCCACACAGGGTGATTCTTAAACATGGTCCACATGATACTGGGGATCTAACCACAGTTTCCCTCCACAGCCCCATAGGGTTAACATTTGATGGCTAAGTTTTTGCTTTGGTGGTAAAGCAACTAGAACTTACTGAATATTTCAAAATAAGGGTTTGGGGGTTTGTTTTTGTCTAGGACACATCAACAGTACTCCACTGCTTCTGTGATCACTCCTAGCAGTGCTTAGGAGCCCATATGCAGTACTGGTGATCAAACCATGTCCCTCTATATTCTCTCTGGCCCCAAGAATAAGGAAAGAGTCCTAGTGAATAGAGTAGGACACTTTTACTAGGAGTGCCAGTCATAATAGTGAATAAAACTAGAAGTAGTTTCACTTGATTATAGTGAGTTGGTGGTAAAGACTGGCACAAAGCCAGCACCCCCACTTGATGAATTTTAAATCTTCTGTAGTGATGGTGGTGTAAAAGACCCATGTTAAGGTTGAATCAGTAATGTGAAATATCACAAAATGGGTGGAACTGTACAGAAGCATCTGTAAAGGGGCATTCTACAAATTAGTCCAAACACTTTGTATGTAGAAGAGAAATATCGATTATGGTACTCCAGGTACAAATGTTATCAGCCAGAGGTAGCATAGGTGCTTGGGTATTTATGATAAAATACTAATGTGCAGTATTCACTGGCCTTAATATCTTTTATTAGAGAAAAATTAACTTTAAGTGTACATTTCTGTGCCAAAGTCAATTCCTTTTAAAATGTTTTAATTATTTGCAAGAGTGTTAAAGTAAAAAACTAGTTATTGAATGATATGGGACTGAAATATTTACTACCTCCTTTTCCCAATTGATAAGTCATGTTTTTACATCACCCACCAATTTTTCACTAGAAGAGAAAAATGGCCACCCAGGCTTTGGGTTAAAGAAAACTGGCAAGATCGAGATGTTTATATGAACTATCTTAACTTGTTTCTCTTTCATTTCATTAGAGACATAAAATTATTGGGAAAGCTATGCAATAACAATTTAGTTCTTTTACTATAGAAATGTCTCAAGCAATAATTTACTTTAGGAATTCATTCCTGAATAATTTCTCATTGAAGGAAAAATTGTCTAAGAACCAGATATGGCAGAAGTGAAGTCAATGTTCCGGGAAGTTCTTCCAAAACAAGGTATCTAAATCGCCAATATTTCAGTTTAGGATATATACAGTTATTACATCAAAGCTTTTACGTTGCTCAGTGACAAAGTAGCACTAAAATTTACCATTGGAAAAAATAAACCTAAGCAACTGTTTTTAAAAATAAAGGTTTAAGTTACACATCCAATCATCTGAATACTTATTCTGTCCATATTGCTGAGTTCTTTGTGCTAACTAAATACACCAAAAGACCTCCTAAATACTTAAGTACTGTGGTGTTAAGTATTTTATGTACTATGTATATTGCAAAATAAAATGTTTTGTGCAATGTGTTTCTCACAATTATTTTCGGATCAAGCATTGAAACAGTTGTTCCATGGTAACTTCAAAGCATAATCATTCAAGTTATCTTATCATAAACTCCCTCCCTGTAGTAAATGTTGCTTGTGTAGTAAATGTTGTATGTACATGTATATGTATACACACGTGTACATCATATATATACACATGTATACACATGTATATGCATGTATACACAAATATGTAATGTGTGAGTGTATGAAATTGTTGCTTGGTAACAAATGAGAAAGGATCTTCACTGACAGTTTTAGAACTTCATTCTAGTAGCAAATCCAATTATCAATTATCTCATTCAAATTATTTTTCTTAAACAGGGCAGTTGTCTATGGAAGATATAACTACAATGGTGCTGTGTAAACCCAAACTTTTACCCTTAAAATCTCTGACTCTGGAAAAATTGGAGAAAATGCAGCAAGTAGCACAGGATACAATTCATCAACAAGAAATGGCAGAAAAGGAACAGCAAACACCCACTAAATGATAATATCACATCTATGGAATACCCACTTGTACCTATTAACAGTAGTTGAGAATACTCTTTTAAAATAACCTGTCTACTGAAAGTATGTTAATAAAGTTGATTACATTCACATAATACAAATAACAAATAAAAGGATAAATTTGAACACTATGGTTTGTACTGAACATAAATTTTTTTGGTTTTTTGGGCCAAACCTGGTGGTTCTCAGGGTTACTCCTGGCTCGTAAGTCAGGAATCAACAAATCAAATCCAGACAAAGAGCATAAAGCATCCACTTAGCCCTTTGAAGTCTCTCCAGCCCCTAGTGGTATTCACTGTAGTACAAATTAGTGATATGCACCTGAAACTTTTTTCTTTTTAGTGTTTGGGCCACACCCAGTGACACTCAGGTGTTACCCCTGGCTATGTGCTCAGAAGTTGCTCCTGGCTTGGGGATCATATGGACACCGAAGACAACATATGGACAACCCAGGTCCATTCTGAGTCAGCCGCGTGCAAGACAAACGCCCTACTGCAGTGCTGTCACTCCAGCCCCATACCTGAAACTTTTATGCAGCATATTTTAAAACTGAATTTGGGGCTGGAGAGATAGTTACAATGAGTAAAAAACACTTGCCTTGCATGCTTCCAACCTGAATTTGAAATCAGCATACCATATGATCCCCAAATAAAGCCAAGAGTGATCCCTGAGCATAGCCCAGTGTGGTCCAAAAAATAAAATTAAGAACTACTAAATTGGGGCTGGTGCAGTGGCACTAGAGGTAAAGCATCTGCCTTCAAGCACTAGCCTAGGACGGACCGAAGTTCAATCCCCGTGTCCCATATGGTCTCCCCAAGCCAGGAGCGATTTCTGAGAACATAGCCAGGAGTAATCCGAGTGTCAATGGGTGTGTGCCCCCACAAAAGAAAAACTAATGAATTTGGATATATGAAGCTTATGTAGTGTTCATGATGAACAGTATTTTTTTGGTTTTTGGGCCACACCCTGTGACTCTCAGGGATTACTCCTAGCTCTGCTCAGAAATCGCTCCTGGTAGGGGCCGGAGATAGCGTGGAGGTAGGGTGTTTGCCTTGCATGCAGAAAGACGGTGATTCGAATCCCAGCATCCCATATGGTCCCCTGATCTGCCAGGAGTAACCCGAGTGCTGGTGAGTGTGACTCAAAACCAAAAAATAAAAAAATAGAGAGATCGCTCCTAGCTCAGGACCATATGGGACACTGGGGATCGAACCCAGGTCGTTCTGGGTCAGCCGCTTGCAAGGCAAACGCCCTACCACTGTGCTATTGCTCCAGCCCCAATGAAGAACAAATTTTATCACCTGACTTAAAAGTGTGTTAGACTGACAGGGACCATCAGAACCTAATGTATATGAGGAACATAATATTCCAGACAGGACATTTAGAGCCCCAAACTATTTTTTGAGATATATTAAAACTTAAAAGTGTGTTGGACATGACATTGAGAGCCCCAAAACTATTTTTTTGAGATATATTAAAACTTGATGTTATTAAGAAGTCAGTCAAATCCAGTTGCCTGGATGACTGATGATATAGATAACCATATTTTAGGGGTTGATATAGCCAACATACTCTAAAACACTTTAGTATAGTTACAATGTTCTGTTGTTTTTCTTCCAAAACCATTTATTAATTTTGTTTTTGAGAAGCCAGCACCTAAGTCAAAAAGATAGTACAGCAAGTATGGTGATTGCCTTGGCTTACACAAGCCAATCTGAGTTCATTATCCAACACCACCAAGAGTGATCCCTGATCAAGAGGTTCTGAGCACAGCTAGATGTGGCCCAAAACAAAAAGGAAATATAACCACTTATCTGGGAATCCCCTGAATTTTTCATTGTATTTAAGGACTTAAATATATCTACCTTTATCATTCAGATATAAAACAAAACACTAAAAATGGAAAGTGATGTGGGTAATATGAACATTTTCTTTGGGTTGTTGGTAAGAGCACCCCACACCTCATAATTCTCAGGGCTTACTCCTGATTCTGTACTCAGGAATCACTCCTGGAGGTGCTTGAGGGACTGTATTACTCCAAAGCTAAGACCATTTTGAACTTAGTTTTAAATGGGCATGGAGAGTGTGATATTAAAACTGATAGGGTGGAGGCCAGAGAGATAGCATGGAGGTAAGGCATTTGCCTTACATGCAGAAGGACGGTGGTTCGAATCCCAGCATCCCATATGGTCCCCCAAGCCTGCCAGGAGCAATTTCTGAGCGTAGAGCCAGGAGTCACCCCTGAGCATTGCCAGGTGTGACCCAAAAACCAAAACCAAAAAAAAAAAAAACTGCTATGGTGATTGCCTTGCACTCAACCAACACAAATTTAATCCCTGGAACCACAAATTGTCCTGAGACCTTTCAGGAGTGATCACAAAAGCCAGGAGAAACACCAAGTGTGGCCCAAAAAAAAACAAAAGAAAAATAAGAAACTAGCTAAATAAGCAATAAATATATTCCTAAGAATATAAAATTTAAATATAAATGTTGGCTAATTTGTTGTAGTTGATAAGACAAAGACCCTAAAGTCTGGCTAAGTAGAGATTTAGAAAAGTTAAAAATGTGATCATTGTTTAGATTCTTGTATCTACTATTTTATGAGATATTAGATACTTTCTGGAACTGATTTTTACAACATAATTTACTAATATAAAAATAATAATGAAAGTCAAGAAAGAAGTGCATGCACAGCAGGTAGGGCTTTTGCCTTGGATATGGTGGAATTGGGTTCAATTGCCACATCCTATAGTACAACCAGGAGTAACCTGAGGACAGAGCCATGAGTAACCCCTGAACACCATTGGGTGTGGTCCAGAAAAACAAACAAAAAAGACATGGCATGTACTTTCCTAGTATTTTAAGCATTTCCTATCGATTTAAAGTTTGCAAGAAGCAAAACCTAAATTCCCAAGGTTCAAATATACCCTTTTATGTGATTTTAAATGTAGTGTTAAATTATTTTTTTAATTTTTTTTTTTTTTTTTTTGCTTTTTTGAGGGCACACCCAACCAACTCTGCTTTTAAGAGCAAGAAAAAACTTGAAGACCTAAAATAAATGTACTCACAATAAAGAACACTGCTTCACATGTTTTATTTTGTCATACATTCTTCTAGAACCGGGTTCATTTTTCCAGTTTTGTAGAAAAATAGATGTTCCAGCCACCATTTACTTAACTGTCTAGTCTTTAAGACCAATCATATGTTCCCTGGAAAGATGAATAAGTCTCATGACTAACTCATTTTCTCAAAATTCTTTAAGACAAAGAAATAACTTTTTTTACTCCCAAAGCACAGTATTTCAACAGCAGCAGCCAACATGGGGTTTTAGCAGCTTAACTTTACCCCCTAAATAAAGCTTTGTATAAACCAGTGATTTTACTACAAAAACACTGTCCTTGAAAGAAAGGAGTGGCAGTCAAACATCAATGCAAAACTTGGAATGATTAGGTCAGAAACATGGCACTTAGAAAAGGTAGCTTATGAGAATATTCCACTTAAGAAGTGTTACTTTTGTGTCCGTCCTTTACACCCTCAAAAAAAAAGTTGCTTTAAAAATTTCCCTTAAATGTGTTTATAAAATTTTGTACCCAAAACAAGTGCTTAAAAAAAAAAAAAGAACCTGTGCTAACAACTCTTACAATTCAGACATATCATTTTATAATATCTAAGACCGCAAGAGTTAACATATTCAGTAGCTCTCTGGTTTAAGACGACCTCCATCTCCTTCACTTACAAAACGCTTTCTGCCCCTGTAATGAAAGAAATAAAAAAAACCATGAAAACATGTCATTTCAAACTGTAGATAATCAGAAGGGAAATGGACATAATATTCTGATTACTCAAGTTTAAAAGTGCTTTTCATTTAATGCTTTTTACAAAATCTCCCACTGGCCTATCACTTAGAATGAAATTTATCAAATAAACTGCTAATAACAACAAATTTTATTTAAATGTTGAATAAAAAGGCAAGTATTACTCTTTAAGAAATACTTATTTCCACTACATTAATAACTGAAAGCTAAACATGTAAGCCAAATATTATGCAAACTAAAATTATGACCCTATTCTCTGACCCTAAGCCAACCTGCACAGGCATTCAAGACCACACACAAATGTGCACTTCACCCAAAGAGAATAGAAAACACGGCTAAAGTTCTATGGTGTACAAAAATTAAGTTATCTCCTCAACTGATCCTTAAGAGTAAAACCACAATGAAAATAATCCAGTTACATTTTAAGTAAAAACTAAAAAACAAACTTAGAGCCATGGAGCCACAGTGGTAGTAGAGCAAGGCAGGGTGTGTTTGACTTATATGTGGCTCACCCAGGTTCATTCCTGACATCCCGTTTGATCCCCCAAGTCCACCAAAAAGTGAACCCTGGGGCCGGAGAGATAGCATGGAGGGTAGGGCATTTGCCTTGCATGCAGAAGGACGGTGGTTTGAATCCCGTATGGTCCCCTGAGCCTGCCAGGAGCTATTTCTGGGATCAGGAATAACCCGAGTGCTGCCAGGTGTGACCCAAAAAACAAAACAAAACCAGAAAGAGTGAACCCTAAGCAAAGAGCCAGAAGGAAGATTTGAGCACCACCAGATGTGTGCCAAAAACAAACACAAACAAAAAAAGTGCTTTAGGCCCAGTATGAGGATATTGACTCCTTTTCATACTGAGTAGAAACCAATTCTGTTTTCTTATATGTAAAGAAAACTTTCAGACTCTAAAGTACATATCAATAATACATAAAAGTTATCATCATAAAGAGATCGCCATTTCTGAACATTTTATCAAAACCATTAACTGGAGGTTTTACTATTTTTCTTTTCTTTCTCGTGATTCTTTCTAAACTCTCCAGAGCAGCCACAATTGCCTGCAGGCTAATTCTAGTTATATGAAAAATCCTGGTTTACCAGAGTAGGTATTTACTGCAGCTCCAAAGACTAGTATTCAGACAGGTGTAAATCTTTAAGTATAAAAAGAACGAACACCACTGCCATAGGAAAAAATGATGCCAGAATACTATTTTACTAAAATTTAATTCCCATGATGATTTAAAAATACGAAAAGCCATGGGCTAGACTAACACAAAAAGTAGGGCATTTGTCTTGCATGCAGCCAATGTAGGTTTAATCTCCAGCATCCTATATGGTCCCCAATCCTGCCAGAGTAATTTCTGAGTGCAGAGCTAGGAATAGACCCTGAGCCTCACCCAAAACAAAACAAAAAATAGATATGTATCAATAGCCAAGAGTTTATAAAAAGCAATGTTTTTATAACTAACAACCTATTCATATTTCATTTTCATTCATATTTCATTTTAAACTTTAGGAGTCAAAAATGTATTAGCAACTCTGCAGTTATTTAGTTCCTAACAGTGCAAATATAATACCTTTAAAAAGTGAAATACACTTTCTAGTGAGAATCAATTCTCCATTCATTAAAGGAGAAAGCAAGCTACAAAGAGCACACAGAATAATCTAGTCAGGGGTCTCAAACTTGCGCGCAGGCCGCAAACGGCCCTCCGTACAACATTTTGTGGCCCTACCCTAGAGGAATCTTTCTTTGTTTTGTTTTGTTTTAGTTGTTTGGGTCATACCCCCCAATGTTCAAGGCTTACTACTGACTTCGCACTCAAGGATCACCCTGACTTTGCCTCCTGCGGTCCACAGGTAAATTGAGCTTGAGACCCCTGAATCATTAAAGCTAGAAAAAAACATGTTCATCTTTGGCCACTGGTTTGTGAAGGACTATTAAAAAGGTACATTAATCAATAATACTTAAGCTACTTAAAAGATAATCTGCTATAGAGAACTGCTCTAAAAATTAATTTCTTTCTAATAAACTACTTTTTCAAAATTTATTCCTGGATATGTCTTATAAATTTCTCCATAAATTCAAAACATATGATTTATGCTTGAGTGACTTTTGAGAAGCTACCATCACTTTTCTGATAGAGCTAGAATAACAGAAAATTAGCTTAGCCTTTTAAGCATTTCAGTCAGTATTTTATGTTCACAAAGTATTTAAGAAAATACCTTGAAGGACAAAGATCTCGAAGTTGTTTGGAAATTATTCCAGCCTGAAAACAATCTTCTACAAATCGTTCAAGCACAGAGTATGAATGTGGAACATCCAGATTAATGTCTGGAATTTCATTATAAATTCTTTCATAACCCTAAAAAGAATAAAATTACAAACAAAATTGTTAGTCCATATAATATACATAAGCACATAATCACTATCAAGGTCATTAAAGCCAAATATTCATATAACTAAAGTCAGATATAAACCTTGAAAAGTATAGCTAATAGATAAATACATTTGTTACAGAAAATATTTTCTCTAGAAGTATAGTTTCAAGTGTTTCAGTTACATATCATATATCAAATCTCCCCAATTGATTCTATATATATAACTTACATTAAATAAGCTAATATGTTAACAATACACACAATATAAATATAAATAAGTGAAAGCTTATTAAGTTTCTAGGTAAGAGGTAAAATTATATCTTAAAAACTGTGAGGAAGTATAACATTGTTCTTTAAAAAGGCATTGGAGTGTTTTTCTAAAAATTTGATTTCTAAAAAACTGACTCAAGAGATTCAAATATAAACAATATTATTTGGCCAGAGTGATAGTACAGTGGGCAGAGCATTTGCCTTGCACATGGCCAACTGGGTTCAACCCCCAGCACTCCATATGTTCTCTGAAGTCTGCCAGGAGTGATCCCCAAGTATGGAGCCAAGAATTAAACCCTGAGCACTGCTGAGTGTGATTCTCAAACCAAAAAAAGGAAATAAATTTCAATTAAAAAAAAATAAACACCATTAAAAAAAGACCTGAATAAACCAGTTAAATAAATTAATCTTTAGTCAATCATACATAAAGGTTCAAAATAATAACGAATATGTGTTCAAAATAATATACTTACTCTTTTCATTTGATCTAAAGTAATGGTAGAAGATTTCCAAAGGGAATTTAATAAATCCAAAATCATCTTAAATGTACTTTCTCCAGTTGACTCTAAAACCATAACAATGGCCTAAAAATGTAATAAATTTTGGATCATTAATTCATACAAAGTGAACTGCATTAGATTCCTTTTATCAAATATGTAAATGTATCAGATCTTTTTATAGAATACTTAACTATAACCATTATAAAAACAATACATTTTTTAAAAAATAAAAAATTTGTTATTGGGCCAGAGAGATAGCACGGAGGTAAGGCGTTTGCTTTGCATGCAAAAGGACAGTTGTTCGAATTCCGGCATCCCATATGGTCCTCCAAGCCTGCCAGGAGTGATTTCTGAGTATAGAGCCAGGAGTAACCCCTGAGCACTGCCGGGTATGACCCAAAAAAAACAACAAAAGAAATGTTTGTTATTACAAAGAATTCAATCAGTATGTACAAATAATTATGAATTATCTTTGGCTACAAAATCAACACACAAAAATATACTGCATTTCTATAATAAAAACAATGATCTAAGAGATAAAGAAGTTTTTAAATATACCCTTTTAGGCCAGAGAGATAGTACAATGGGTCAGACACATGCCCTAAAGGGGCAGAACCAGGTTCCATCTAAGGCAAGGGTCTCAAACTCAATTTACCCGGGGGCCACAGGAGGTAAAGTCGGGGGTGATCCTTGAATGCAAAGTCAGTAGTAAGCCTTGAACATTGGGGGGGGTGACCCAAAAAACTAAAACTAAAACAAAACAAACAAAAAAAAAAAGATTCCTCTAGGGCAGGGCCACAAAATGTTGTACGGAGGGCCACAAATGGCCCACGGACCGCGAGTTTGAGATCCCCTGATCTAAGGTATCTCATATGATCCTCCTAAGGTATCTCATATGATCCTCCAAACCTAACAGAAATGAGTGCATAGCCAGGAATAACCCAAGTACTGGCAGGTGTTCCCCCCACCAATCCACAAAATACCCCCTTTTTTTTTTTTTGGTTTTTGGGCCACACCCAGCGACACTCAAGGGTTACGCCCCGGCTCTGAATCACTCCTGGCAGGCTCAGGGACCATATGGGATGCTGGGAATTGAACCCAGTTCCATCATGGGTCAGCCACGTGCAAGGCAAATGCCCTACCACTGTGCTATCTCTCCGACCCCAAAATATCCCTTTTATAATTGTGTCTAAAAACATCAAGTAAATGGAAAAATCAGTAAAGGAGGTATAAAGATATATGCACTGAAAGTTGTAAGTCACTATTAAAAGAAAGAAGAAAAAAGGAAATGGAAAAATATTCCATGGTCATAGCCTGATAGAATTAACATTTGGGGCCAGAGTGATAGCACAGTGACAGGCATTTGCCTTGCATGCAGCGTCCTAAGACAGGCCTGGGTTCAATCCCCAGCATCCCTTAAGCCCTATGAACCTGCCAGGAGTGATTTCTGAGCACTGAGCTAGGAATAACCCCTAAGTACCAGCAGGTGTGGCCCAAAAACATTAAAAAAAAAAAAAGAAGAAGAATTAACATTGTTAAAATCATTATTCTTCCCAGAGCAGTCTCAGTGCAAACCCAACAAAACTCCAAAGGCATTCTTCAGGGACATAGGAAAAACTCTATCAAAATTAAATAGAATGACAAACGCACTAAATAGCACAAAAATCAAAGAGAAAAATATGTAATGCACTGCATCGTCTGACTTTAGTCTAGAAAACAATAGTAAACAGATGTGTGTACTGGAATAAAAATTAGACTTTCAGAACAATGGGATAAAAGAGAATGTACAAAATCCAATAAACAAGCCCTCAAACTCTAAAAACAGAACTGAGGCAACCAAACTGAGAGGGAGTATAGCTGAGGAAGAAGGGAGACTACAAGAAACCTAGGGACAGTCATGTAGAGTAGCACAGTAGTTTTATACACAGTAGTTTATACAGTAGTTCTTGTACAACAAGAACTATTTTGGTACACAAAATTAATAATATTGAAAACCATGTTACCTTAACAATAATAAAATTTTCAAACAGTAATTATCTTTAGAATGTCAAAGTAGTCTTACTTCATATACAAGTTCATGGTGAAAATGAGGTACTTCCAGTTCCTTAAGGCAATGTTCAGCTTCAGCTATGTCTCCAGAGAGTAAATACTCTTTAAGCAGCATATCAATCTATTACATTTAAAATTGAGATGCATTATAATTTATTTTTAAAATAAATATGCCTTACCTAAAGGATTAATAATGAAGTTGCGAATCACTAACAGCTCTGTAGGAAACATACACGTTTAGAATGTCCCTATCATAACACAACTGTTTTGTAAATAAAAATATTCACAATTTTGGATGGTTCTATATTATTAAAGTTATTAACTACTTTGGTGTGCCTTAATAATTATTTGGATCTGCAAGGATACTTAAGATGTACAAGACCTATTGGAGTTGTGACCAGAATGCTTCAATGCTCCCTTTAAAATAAAGAATCTTAATTACCACTAGAGGGCACTAAATATAAGCGTCAAAAAGATTCAGTGGCCCTCTTTCATCAGAATGTTCTTTTTTGGGGGGGTGGGGAGAGGGTCACAACTGGCAGCGCTCAGGGATTACTCCTGGCTCTACACTCAGATATTGTTCCTGGCAGGCTCGGAGGACCATTTGGGATGCGGAGATTCAAACCACCATCCCACTGCATGCAAGGCAAATACCTTGCCTCCATGCTATCTCTCCGGCCCCAGAATGTTCTTTTAATGATGCACTGGAAGCCAAAAATTGAAAGATGACAAGAAAATTTTATTACACAGGGGACAGATTTCTACAGTTATTCTTTCCTCTACAACTGATGATTCAGTTGCAATCTAAAAGGATCACCAGTAATTCAAATTACAATGACACGGAGATAAGTCAACCTTCCTGTTCAAATCTGCACATCGGAAAAAAAAGGGAAAAAAAATTTTGGCACAGAAACTTCAACTAAGAATGTCTTTTCTCTTACACCATTCCTATGCCACCTGTAAAAATTATTTTTGCCCACACTAATGTTGAATAACTGAATAAAATGCTTTTACTTATCTTCTACATCTACATTTTCACAAAAGGTGAAATAAATCTTGATGAACAGAATATATTGTGATAATTCAAATTACCATAATTTATAAAATGTTTAAAGCAACTCATTTGAATAGTTTTACTTTATAATTATAAATTAAAATTTGTGAAATTTGCCATTTAATTTTTAAGTTATTATTAACTTTAAAGTATTATATAATTTTAAGTATTTAAATTTATCCAATTAAGTTCCTTGCATCTTTGAAATTGACAATATAAAGATATGCCTAAATTTCTAAAATCCTCTTTTGGCCAACTATTCATTCCATGTAAAAATAGATGAATATACACATAACCAGTCTCAATCTCATATGAGTAGTTTTTCTCCAATATGTGTATGTTTCTTGACCTTTAGGTTGTTGTTGAGAGATACTTCATCATAAAAATAGTTCGGCTGTTTCTCAAATATTTAGTTTGAGAAGGGTATTACCTACTTAACAATACTGTCTTCCAACCTATAAACAAGGATTATCTTTCTATTTTAGTTTTTCAAGAATACTTTGTAGTTTTCAATGTGTAACACTTATAATACTGTTTTGTCATGTTTTATATTTCCATCCTTTAATGCCATTTTTAATGTAATTTTCAAATTCAATTAAGATCCTTCATTGTTACTACAAAGAATAAGAATTTTATTTTATATTGACTACAAAATATGATGTCAGGTACTATTTTGTTTGGGATTTCTGTAGGCACTTTCAGATTTTCTAGGCAATAGACATATTTTAACTTCTTCTTTTACAAGAATAAATGTGTCTAATTTCTTATTCTTTCCTAACTGTCCTGAATCTTAAATAGTTAAGCTCAAATTTTCCTAGTAACATTTTAATTAAAAAATACATATGCTGGGCCCGGAGAGATAGCACAACAGTGTTTGCCTTGCAAGCAGCCAATCCAGAACCTAATGTGGTTGGTTCGAATCCTGGTGTCCCATATGGTCCCCGGTGCCTGCCAGGAGCTATTTCTGAACAGACAGCCAGGAGTAACCCCTGAGCACCACCAGGTGTGGCCCAAAAACCAAAAAAAAAAAAAAAAATACATATGCTCCAAGCACGAAGTTACAAACACCACCTCATCTTAACATCTATTTAACTTAGAGATCAAAGATCGAACTACAGTTTTGACTGTAACAGTAATTCTATACATATTATTTTTAAAGTGAAGTATTTAAAGTATTTGAAGTATCAAAAAATATAAATACTTTTAAATGAAGTATCAAAAAGTCACAATAAAAATAATACTCAAAAATTAAAAGCACCTAAATTATAAAGATTCTAATTTGCTTAATTATATGCCAATAAAGAGCTTAAAATGCTTTTATGGGTTTTGGGGGTTTTCCCCCTTTTTTGTTTTGTGTCCACAACCAGTGGTGATAAGGGTTTCTTCTGGCACTGCACTCAGGAATTACTCCTAGTGGTGCTCCAGGGACCATATGGGATGCTGGGAATCAAACTCAAAATAACCATGTGTAAGGAAGCACCCTAACCAATGTAACATTGCTACGGGCCCTTTTAATGGTTCTTGTTAAAGAACAGAAATTTGCTACTAGAAAAAAAAAATGTAGAGGTTATAAAATTTTGGGGTCATACTCAGTAGTGCTCAGGGGTTAGTTCTGATTCTGCACTTCTTAGAGTAATTGGGGTACCATATCAGATACCAGGGATCCAGCCAGATTTGGCTGCATGCAAGGCAAGTGTCTTACTGGCTGTACTACCACTTCAGTCCTCATTATAGGATTTTAATACAGTAAAATCAAACTTTTGTTTTAAGGTATACATTTAAGACAATTTTATATAATAAGATCTTTTTTCTAACTGCTCATATAAAAATATAATGACAAAAGTATTTTCAACATTGAAAAATATCAGAGAAAGAAATATTTCATTCACCCTTCACACAAACTTCCTATAATCCTTAATCAGAGTCCTTTAACACAGTTGTAGGAAATCATAAATGTATTAGCAATTATATATTACATAATTTATAGCAAAGTGGTTTAAAGCCAATACTAAAAAAATTTCATCTTTCTTCTGTAGTTTATCAAGCTGAACTTAATTTTTTTCTTTGCAAAAAACCAGTGTGGAATAAAAGACTGAATAAATTCGCAGAGGTTTCCGACTGGCCATGAATGTATGAAAAATTCTTCACTTCCCAGATGTTGAAAGCCACACAGTGTTCTGCAACACCATCCATGTCAGTTCCCTGATGCAACTACATGAAGAGATCGGGTTGACTGAAGCAGCTTTCAAGTCCAGAGCCAAACTTTCATCTAACTGGAAGTCTTTTTTTAATCTCTTAATTTTCATTTCCTTGAAACACAGATTTGTTCCTGTCTTATAGACTGAGTTTAAACTACATCTTTTCAACAAGAAACAATTTACCCTCCTAAAAAAACAAATGTAAACTAGGATACAATAGTAATAGTTACCTCTTTAACAAGGTGAATAACAGACTGTTGTCCACCTCCAGAGCCCCACACACTGTCTTTGCGCTTTCCACCTTTAGACATACTCAGGAGCACAGTTGCCTTATCCAGAGCAGCTCTACAAAATATTAATTTTGACACTTGTACATATTTGAGGCAAACCATGCTAAAAATAGCCCTTTAAAATATATATTATGCTATGTATGTATGCGGTAAAAACTATCATCTAATATAAAAACAAATATAAATTTAAACATCTCTAAAATACTGTTTTGTTGTTCGTTGTTGGGCCACACAGGCAGTGCTCAGATATTACCTGGCTCTGTGCTCAGAAATCACTCCTGGCAGGCTCAGGGGACCGACCATATGGGATGCTGGGGATCAAATCCTAGTTGGCCACTACAAGGCAAATGCTCTACCCACTGTGCTACCAGATACTCCAGCCCCCTAAAACACTTTTTTAAAATCAAATATTGGGGAAAAAAATGTTGCTTCTCATGTTAATATTCTTATGATCTATTATTTCCACTGTTAACTAATAAAAATTAGTGGTATTATACTAGATTTAGACATTTATCTGTTACATCATACAAATAACTGATCTGTACATAGAATAGAGAAGAAAAATTTCTCACATAGCTAATTTTGAAATAGATCCAGGTCTTCCCACTGGGAAACCATTTCACTAAGAGCTGAAGTAGAACTGAGAAGACCTAATAACACTGCTAAGTCCAAATCTAAGTTTCTAAGAACTATAAAATATATCATGTAAAGCCAGATTAGCATATTTAGCTTATACCTTATACAAAAAAGTGAAAAATACTACATTCTAGTTGTAATTTCTATAGCAGGCAAAAGAAAAGTTAAGTTATAACTTAAGCTCCTTTGTTAAACTGGTTATGTATTCAAATATTAATTATAGAAATGCTAAATCTGGAGACCTTAAAAACACTTTAAAGTCCAATTCTTTTGCTTTATAAAAACAAGAAGCTAAAGGCTTACTGTATTTTCCAGCGTATAAGACGACTTTTGAAACAAAAAAAAGTCAACCGAAAATCGGGAGTCATCTTATACGCAGAGTATATCCCGAAAATTGTTTCAATATGCCGCTAAATGAAAATTGTCTAAATACTGCCACAAAATGAATTTTCCAACTCTATCCTGCACCAATCACTGCAAGGCTGCTCGGACTGCCTCTCTGACTCAGCCAATCCAAGCAGGCTTTTTATGCATGCAAATTAGACAATGTTCTGGACCCGAATCTACACTGTAAAAAGCCTGCTCAGATTGGCCAGAGTCAGAGAGGAAGTCCATTACAGTATAACCTTTGAACTTCTGCTTGTTGCGATTGGCTCACTGTGGTACATACAGTTGCAGCACAGGAACGTTCTGATACAGCAAATACAGGCCTACTATGTTTTAACTGCAAAATTAGGGGGTCGTCTTATACGCCCAGTCATACGCCAGAAAATACGGTAGGTACAATCCAGAATTTCTTGGGTACTGAGCTTGGGTACAGTGATAGTGTTCTTGCTTTGCATATGGCCTACTGGGTTCAATCCCCAACACTACATATAGTCCTGCTATAAGTACCATATATACTCGAGTATAAGCCAACCCAAGTATAAGACGATCCCCAAATTTTACCCTAAAAACTGGGAAAATTTAGTAACTAGAGTATAAGCCGAGGTGGAAAATGCAGCAGCCACTGGTAAATTTCAAAAATAAATATATACCCAAAATAATTACAATAATTGAGGAATAGTAGGTTAAAAGTTTTTCAATAGTTATTGATAAAGAAAAGCTGTAAACTAGCAACAATAACTTCATTAAATAAAGTGCAGAAAACCATAGCTTAACAGGTAATCAAGCTAAATCACAAAGGTTAAAATCCTTCAAAACTTGATTCCTCGGGGGCCGGAGAGAGAGCATGAAGGTAGTGTGTTTGCCTCGCATGCAGAAGGATGGTGGTTCGAATCCCAGTATCCCATATGGTCACCCGAGCCTGCAGGAGCGATTTCTGAACATAGAGCCAGGAGTAAAACCCTGAGCTGCCAGGTATGACCCAAAAACAAAACAAAACAAAAACAAAAAAAAACCCAAAAAAAAAAACGATTCCTCCTCCTTGTCATCTGTATTTCCACAGAGCTTGTTATCAGCATAGACACTGTCATCATCACCGAGTTCACAGATATCATCATCACTGCTGTCAGTCTCATATAAGGTGCAGAATATTGTGGGTTAAATAGTTCAGTGGCACACAGTTCAGTTCAGACACCTACCTCTTCAGCTCAGCCCCGACTTGTACACTGAGCTGAAGCACCGCCCCTTCCTGCAGAAGGCAGAAGACGACTAGAGACTAAAGTGCATAATAACCTGTACGGCCCGAGTATAAGCCCAGTTCGGGTTTTCAGCACAAATTTTATGCTGGAATAATTTGGTTTATACTCGAGTATATATGGTAAGTCCTGAGTACTATCAGATATAGCCCAAAAATCAACAGAAATAAAAAAAAATAATTTAACCCAGAAATTATGTATAATACTGTGTTCTTCCTATTTAATTATCTAAAGTAAATATAAATAAAAAATAGATGCCCATAATGTCTGATTAAATCAAGTATCACTTCATTAAGAATCCTATGGAGGCCCGGAGAGATAGCACAGCGGCGTTTGCCTTGCAAGCAGCCGATCCAAGGACCAAAGGTGGTTGGTTCGAATCCCGGTGTCCCATATGGTCCCCCGTGCCTGCCAGGAGCTATTTCTGAGCAGACAGCCAGGAGTAACCCCTGAGCACTGCTGGGTGTGGCCCAAAAAACAAACAAACAAAAAAAAGAATCCTATGGAGAGATAGCACAGTGACGTTTGCCTTACAAGCAGCCGATCCAGGACCAAAGGTGGTTGGTTCGAATCCCGGTGTCCCATATGGTCCCAAGTGTAAATAATCCTATAGAATTTATCCTTACTTTAGTAATCTAAATAGGAAAATTAATTTACTTACCTAGCCTGTATACAATCTACCGTTCCTTTGTAACTATCAATATAGGTGTTACATAAAATTCCATCTCCAACAGCTCTAGCAATAAACTGGCCCACCAACTAGAAAAAAGAAAAAACAGCTATATAAAAATATCTAAGTAACCTTTTCTAGGACACCTAAATTATCTAAATAATTAATAATGGTTCTACTGAATGGTCAATATCTAAAACATATTAAAATAATTTGATATTTAAAAAAATTTAAACATCTACTTAGCACCTACTATTTTTTCTTAATATGCATTCCTTCATCTTAATCTTCCAGCACCATCAGAGGGAGTACCCACATCAGTTTTGCTCACTACCAAATCCCTAACATGTTGGACATTGCTTGATATATACCATCTCATCAAAAATACTTAATCAGTAACTTTGAAATAACAAGATGCTAGTTTTTTTGCTGATCTTTTTGTATTTATGTTACAAAATCCAGTAATATGAACTTAACAATAGTTATTTTTGAAGTGTGTATGATGTGAAGAGGGAAACAATTCAAATTCAATCAGAGCTCAGTACTTTATATGGACTACTATGTCATACGAAAGTATCAGAGGACACAAATTAAAATTAATTTATCATAATATATTCCTAATGTTTAGATCTTCCTGCATAATTAAAAACTTTGGTCAAACAAATAGCACACTTTTAGTTTCAGGTCATAAAATCATTTAATGTATCAATGTTATTAAATCTACTAAAATTATGTTTTGAGGGTAGAATTTAAACAACATAACCAGGAATAATCTATTTCCCCTACAATCTATAATAAAAATCATTCTTATTATTTTGGTAATAAACAGTAGTAAGCAAATTATGTGCTCAATTTTAACAATTACTATACTTAATAGCTCATAAAATAACCTATTATATACGAACAAAAGATAAATATGACTTGAAAATTTTAGAGCATGAAGATGGAGTGTGATGGAAGCAAGATATAAATAATAGTATTACAAAAGCCATGTTATAAAAAATATAATAAACTAAAAAAAATAATAAAATGCTAAAGGGTATGGGTAAGAAATAAAGTTCAGTTTTTTCACTAATAAAATTCCAATGAGTATGTATTATTGCTATAATTCAAAGTATTTTCAATGTACACAGAGATTATAAACAAAGAGAGCCATACAAACCTGTGGTGCTCTCGGAGTATCCAGTGCTAATTCAGGTAGATCTTTCAGCAATTTATCAAATGATTTTTCTACATCATTTGTACTCATTACTGTCCCACAGAGGTCAGAAAGAAGCTTAGATGTCATTTCTCTATGACTTGCTTTTCCTTCCAATGCCAAGGACACAGCCAGCACTGGTACTCCACTTTTCATTTCACCAAGATTTAAATCTCTTAGCATTTCCTATTCAAAAAACAAGTTATGTACAATGCAATTTTATTTTAAAAAAATGGTATTTTTATCCATATGTCATTGTATCACTATGAAAATAATCAGAAAAGTTATTTTTGTGGGACAAGATAAGTACATCTTACCTGGTAGACATTGATCAACTGTCAAGCATTAGCTTCTAAGTATCACTAACCTCAAGAACGTAAATTACACTTAAGATATCCAGTTTACTGAACTATTTACTACAGCTAACTTTAGTGTTAAGATTAACTGATCTGTCGTGTAATATTTACAGGTATACTGTTAAGTATTTGTGGAGTTTCAGTTTGCATTATAAGTTATTTTTCTACAAACCTTTGTACAAAAATTTTCTCTACTTTCATGTTTGCTATTTAAATTTCATTTTTTTAGCATTTTAAAAAAATCTTTTGTTTTAGATGGGTAACACCAATGATGTTCAGAGCTTACCCCTGCTCTGTAATCAGGAATTATTCCTGATAGGATTCAAGGGCTATATGCAATGCTAGTGATAGAACACAGAGCTTACCCCTGCTCTGTAATCAGGAATTATTCCTGATAGGATTCAAGGGCTATATGCAATGCTAGTGATAGAACACAGGTCATACAAGGCAAGTACCCTCCCTAACAGCTGTTCCTATCATGGTACCTGTTTTAGCATTTTTAGTTTACTGGCATAACATAGATCATTATGCTTTTTCTGTACAAAGTTAACTGTATCACCACCACCAAAGTGCCAAACACCTTGTATCACTGTCCCTACATCTCTACTTACCTAATTCTTCCCCTTTCTTCTCACCCTGACTTGGTAACCTAGTTCTGTTATCAGAATACACTAATACTGTCCATGTTTTTGTTTTTCCTGTTATATTTAAAATGTTTCAGTTCCTTATTCCAAAGTAAAATTATTGTTGTAAATTCTGGTATAGACTTTTTAATTCCCTACTAAAAATAGCAGTATCTATTTTTTATCATTCAATGCAATGGGTGTTGTTTTGTTATCTATTTTTATGATTTTAATATACAAACCAACCCTTTAGTGAAACAGCTTTATAATATTCATCATATCCAAAACCCAAAAAGAGAATGCTGAGAGGAGATAGAGCTGGAGTAACCAAACTGGAAGTGGAATATTGACGTATAACCCTAAGGACTAAAAAAAAATTTTTTTTTTTGGTTTTTAGGTCACACCCAGCAGTGCTCAGGGACTAAATCCTAACTGAATTCAGCATCCTTTCCCTTCTTTGCGTGAAATATGAGGGAGGAGGTACGCACCTAGTGATGCTCAGAAGCCATGCCTGGCAGTGCTTGGGGGGACTGTATGCAGTGCTAGAATTCAAATAAGGGTTGCAGTCATAGATATACACTAGAAAAGCACCTTAACTTTTAAATATTTGCTCTCCACTCCCTATAATTTCCTCTTTGTTGCAAGTTTTTTTCAAAATATTTAAATAATGACATATATGCAACAGGGTGCCAGAACTATTTTCAGTGTTTTTTTTTTCTAACCCATTTTATAATCTTCATGAAATCTACTTCAACAAATAACTCATTGCCTTAAAGCAAGATACCCATCATATCTAAAATTCACTTCAATCATCTTACACTAACACCCAAACATCTTAAGTGGTTCAGAAATCATCTCCATTTTATGCTTCCATAATACTCTGAGCATAACAGCGCTTAATTAACAGAGTAAATCATTTGTTTTGTGCTGCATTTCCAAGGTAAGAGGTTTCCAACAGACCTTGCCTAAGAGAACCTAAATCATTCCATATAACAGAATTTTTCATATTCTGAGTTTAGTAATTCATTAACTTATTTCCTTCAAGTGAGCTCAATCATGTAAGAATGACCCATTACTACAAACACCTCCAAAATACATATCCTAAATAATGTGTATATTCAAATCAAATTTGAAGCTACCAAACTTTACACTAGCATTTTGATCCATTTTTATTAGTCAAAATCAACTACACAAAAGGCTTAATCTATCCAAGATCCTTCTATGAAGGCTTTTAATAATGCTTTTGAGTTTTCTTTCCTATATGAAGCAAACCATATTAGCAACTTTAAACCTACCGCAACTTCATTAGTATCTCCATGCTCAAAATATTCCTGTATGATTGGTGTTAAGGTCTTCTCAAATGCCCTTTCATCCAAAGGCAAAACTACAGTTTCATAAACACAGTTCTCCTAGGAAGGGAAAGGAAAGTTATACATTTAATGAGCAAATAGTCACATAAATTGAAGCTGCTCTATAATTTGTTTTACAAGTGGTTAGTAATCCTTGTTGGGGTGAGATCATGACTATATATATACTTTGATCACATATAAAAATAGAATCTATGTCACTGCTCTTTTGAAAAATCTAAATAAAGCAACATACAGATTAGAACTATTAGCAGCAAGCGTAATTTACCCCCAATATCCTCATATCTTATTCCATTTTCATCTCTATCACAAAACCATCTTTCAATGAACAGAAAACAATCAGGTGATTTTCTGCCATACTTAATATTTTCAATAAAGTGACTTTTTCAAAAATGAAGCAGGAACCAAAACTTTCAAGATTTCAAAAAATTTGTAAAAACAAAATTAATGTTGAGGTGATTTTTAAAAAGATAAAGATCTTACTAAAAAACATTATTTGACTAAAACTTCAGAAAGATCTAAATATTCATTAATATATTCCTCCTCTGCAAAAAGACCCAAAATGTTAATATACAACTTGCCTTCTTTCAACAACATGTTTGAAATACTATATATTAAAAAAGAACACTTACTGATATCCTATAGTACATGACATCCAACTGGTTTTAATGTATACTATTTCATGTACTCTTAAAAATATTCCTATTACCGCATTGAGTATTAGACGACCAGAGTATAAGACAACCCCCTCAATTTTACCCTAAAAACTGGGAAAACTTAGTAACTAGAGTATAAGCCGAGGTGGAAAATGCAGTAACCACTGGTAAATTTCAAAAATAAAAATATATACCCAAAACAATTACAATAATTGAGGAATCAATAGGTTAAATGTTTTTCAATAGTTATTGATAAAGAAAAACTGTAAACTAACAATAACTTTATTAAAATAAAGTGCAGAAAACCATAGTTTAACAGGTAATCAAGCTAAATCACAAAGGTTTAAAATCCTTCAAAACTGGATTCCTCCTCCTCCTCGTCATCTGTATGTTCAAACAGAGCTTCAGCTGTATCTGATGTGAAGATATCTGCATAGACACTGTCATCATCACTGAGTTCACAGATATCATCACCACTGCTGCCAGTCTCATAAAAGGCGCAGAATATAGTGGGTTAAATAGTTCAGTGGCACACAGTTCAGTTCAGCCACCTACCTCTTCAGCTCAGACTCGACTTGTGCACTGAGCAGAAGCACCACCCCCTCCAGCAGACAGCAAGAGATGACTGGAGACTACGTGCATTTGATTAATCAAATAACCTGTGTGACCCGAGTATAAGCTGAGTTCGGGTTTTTCGGCACAAAATTTGTGCTTATACGCAAGGATATAAGGTAGTTAAAAGTTGATAAAGACATGTATTAAAATACACAATAAAAGTAATAAAGTCAGAAAGATAATCAGAATGAGCATTACCTTGCATGCTTAAGGCCCTAAACTCAAGCTCTGGCTCTGCATGCTCTCGATAGCACCAGAAGAAAATGACCCTAATGGCACCCAGTACAATCACACCCTCACTGCCAGGCAGACTACTGCTAGGAATAGCCTCAAGTCCCAGAACAGTGCTGAGGATCATGATGTGCCAGAAATCAAACTCAGATCTTGTAGATGCAAAAGCTTTACTATATCATTAGATTTTTAAAATGTAAAAACACGGAAAGGAGAGACATAGTAAGCAGCCAAGACACTTGCTTACATGCATCCCACCCAGGTTCAATTTTCAGTACCACTAATGGTTCTCCCCCAACCCAAGCTCCGCCAGGAGTGATCCCTAAGTGCAGAGCTAGTTGTAAGAACAGGACATCAACAAATTTGCCCCCCCCCCCCAAAAAAAAAAAAAAAGTAAAACACATACCTGATCATCATCATAGTTAGGATCTTTCACGTCCACTTCCTCCACATCATATACCTGTCCTGGTGTACCCCAAACACCTTTGCCTCCTGCACCACCTGAAATGTTTAAAAATGAGATAAAAGTAAATTCACAGTGCCTAATTTTACTTTCAAATGAAATATGAAATGATTCAACATGTCCAGATGTCAAATAGCAAAAACATAATTTCTAGTTATAGTTTTCAGGTGAGTTAGTTATAACTTTGAGACTAATCCTACCAGGATCAATTAGACAAGGAAAGGGATTCAGAAGTATATACAACATTGTTTTCCAGAGGACAGCGCAATAGGACAGTGGGTAGGGCACCTGTCTTGCATTGCAGTGAGCCGAGTTCTATCCCTGACAACAAATATAGTATCCCTTATCACTCCAGGAGTGACCCCTGAGCACAAAGTCAGCAGTAAATCCTGAGTACCATTGGATAGCCAAAAAAAAAGGGGGGGGGGCAAAATGTTTAATAAATAGGTAAAGGAAGATAATGATGTTTTATGAATTATGATTTTTCTATCGCTACTTGTAGATGATTCCCTGGAACATGCTACCAGCACTGCTGAGTATAAACTGTGTACCCTCAGCACCCCTGGGCCCCCAGAACTTCCAGGTGGACTTTCAACAACAACTAAGAAGTGAAAGATTAACAACTAGAAGTGTTTAATAGAATGTTTAATAGAAGTGATAAATAACAACTAGAAGTAAAAGATAAAAGTTCAATTCAAAAACTAAATTGGGGCTGAAGTGAAAGCAAAGCAGGTAGGGTGTTTGCCTTGGACACGGCTGATCCAGATTCAAACCTGGGAATCCCGTATGGTCCTCCAAGCCTGCCAGGAGTGATTTCTGAGAACCATCAGGTGTGATCCAAAAACAAACAAAAAATCGAACAAAAATTACTCAGTGTCAGAGCGATACAAAGCACTTGCCTTGCATATGAACAATTTGGGCTTGATCCCCAGAACCCAGAACTCTTGTTCCCCAGAGCACCACCAGGAATGATCTCCAAGTGCAAAGTCAGAAGCAACCCCTAGTAAGCACTGCCAGCATCCCTCCCACCCCACACACAAAAAAATACAACTATATTACTCAAAAATGCTCATCTTAAAAATGAGATGGTTCATATACACATACCACGTAATAATATATACACAAGTCATAATACCTTTTACTATTATCTTTTAAATTTCTTGTTCCTACTACAGCAAAATTGTAGTACAAGAAATAGACTATTATACTTTTCCCCACTTGTTTCTTTCCCCTTTTTTTGGGGGGGGGGAGGGTATCCACACCCGGTGGCATTCAGAAATCACTTCTGGCTTAGGGGACCATATGGGACGCCAGGGGACCAAACAGAGAGGTCCGTCCTGGGTCAGTCCACTTGTTTCTTTGGTCATGAAATATACAAACCTTTCTTTGGTAGTCCCCTTCCTTTCCCAGATCTGGATCGTCTATCTAGTAACCTTCCCTTGGGACTGGTTGGCACAGTTACTCCACTTCTAAGGACTTCACTTCCATTGTCACTGACAGAATCGCCTCTGCCGGAGTCCCGAGATGAGTTTTTCCTCAGTCGCCTTTTTGCTTTGGCATTAATTCTAGCTTCATTAATGGAGGTTACTGAAATCCAATTTCCATTTATCTCATTCTTTATTTCTTCGGTTCCAGCATTTTCTTCATCACCAGAAAAGAGAGAGTCACTTAAATTATCAGGATCTTAAAGAGGAAAATAAAGAAAATTTTAAGTATTTTAATCGTCCAGGGGTCCTCAAACTTTTTAAACAGGGGGCCAGTTCACTGTCCCTCAGACCATTGGAGGGTCTGACTATAGTAAAAACAAAACTTATGAACGAATTCTTATGAACACTGCATATATCTTATTTTGCAATGAAGAAACAAAGCAGATACAAATACAATATGTGGCCCACGGGCCATAGTTTGAGGACCACTGGCTAGACCAAATATAGTCTTACTAGATTGACCACAGGACAAACAGAATTATTTTTCCTATTATCTTAAAAATCAAATTAAAGCATTGTTTGTTTTGTTTTAACTTTTGAGCCACACTTGGCAGTGTTCAGGGGTTACTTCTAGCTCTGCACTCAGAAACCACTACTGGCACGCTGGGGAAACATAGAATGTCAGGGATCAAACCTGGGTCTGCTGTATGCAAGGCAACTGTCATATCCACTGTGCTATTGCTCTGGCTCCTAAAGCATTAAGTTCTCATGAGCTAAAAGAAGAGTTAACCCATTGAAGATTGGAAGAAAAAAAATCTCAAAAGAAGAGATATAAACTAGTATTTATAGGATGTTTACTCCATCAGACATCACTGGGCATTTTGTGATTTCACCATAAGTCTGATAATTATTAAGTCTTTTATACAGATAAGAAAACTGAAGTTGTATTTAAATAACTTGACAAACATCTCAAAATCAAACACAGACATTTAGGAAAAATGTATTACTGGTCCAAAAAGTTTAAAAGGCTTTTAGCATATAATCAACTGTCATTATTGATGTTTTAATCATTGCAAGATAAACTTTATAGAGTCTGAAGGGAATAGTTCAGTAGCAAAAAAAAAAAAAAAAAAAAAAAACAGGGCTTGTTTCTCAGGCATGAGGACCACAAGTTCAAACACTGGTGCTGCCCAACTGCAAGGAGTTCAACAGCTCTGCTGTTTAGGATCCAGGACAGCAATGAAGAGTACTGATCTCTGGTCCTCTAAAGCTAGGTGTGGCTAAGGAGCACAAATAAAAAATTAAATGTAAACACTGTGATCCAGTGTGGCTCTAGTGGGCCCCAAATCAGAACCAACACAAGTATCACAATAAAACAGTTATTACCAGTGGCAAGCACCAAGGCTAAGTGTGTGAGCTCCACAACCAATATACTATGTGTCATCCTCAGTAATAACAACAAAGGTAGTAAAAAGATATCACTTAATCACTCCCCCTATAATTCCTATTAGTGGCCATCCTAGAAAACTGCTTTATCCTCAATAAGATAAAGATCTTTTACATTATTCCCTAAATGACAGCAATGCATTTGCAGTCCCCAATTGCCAATCCTCACTGACCTTCAGGTATCAAGTTCCCACTGCATATGTAATTTAAGTCTTCTTCCATGAAAAATTTCCCAACAACTCTAGTCTCAGTAAGACTAATGCTCACATTCATTTGCTACATCATCAGATATATTTCTTTTTTTATTTAACAGCAGCCCTGCTCCTTCAACTAAAAGAGACATCATGGTTCTCAATATTGCTGTTAAGATGCCTGGAAATCAGGACTTCAAGCAAAACATTATACCAAGAAAGCAGATACTAAATCAAATCATTTTATTCTGCATTAGTTGGATTTCTTTTCTCACCAATGCCTAACAAAAGTGTAATAAAAGAACAACACTTAAGGGGTTGGAGCAATAGCACAGTAGTAAGGCATTTGCCTTGAATGTGGCCAACCTGGGATGGACCCTGGTTCAATTCCCAGCATCCCATATGGTCCCCTGAGCCTGTCAGGGGCGATTTCTGAGCAAAGAGTCAGCTGGGTGTGTATTAAAAAAAAAAAAAAAAAAAAAAAAAGAACAACACTAAGAAACAACCAGGTCCATCTATCCTCAGCACCTAGCAAGCATCCTTATATTATCAGATCAAGTACCCATCCAGATCTTTGGAAAAACTTAGTTTTCCTAGAATTTTTCTAGAAATTTCAAAAATCTGTCTAAAAACTAATAAAACTAATAACTAGATGGCACTAGGACAGTGTTTTGTTCATTATGGCTAACTCAAATAGAAGCAATGTTGTTCAATATTTTAATCTCCAATGTAATTCATTATCATATGACAAATCTTATTACATAAATCTTAAAATGTTTGAAACGCATTCAAATTTTTTAAATTTTAAATCAACCTATAAAAAAGTTAAGCCTTTACAATTCTTAACAAAAGTATAAAGGAAACAAACACTGTAGTAGTCATCAATCTCACAAATAGCCTCCCTGCCTTCACTCTTAATACATTCTCCATATTGTGGTTCTTTTCAAAATTGTGCCCCACTGGAAGGCTTTTAAAGATATACCTACTAGATGAAACTTAAATGTAAACTGATTACCTTATAATTTATGGCCCTTCACGATTTTGTTCCTACTTGTATCACTATAATTGAATTTACTTAGACTTGATATCATAGGGGATTCATTTGAAAGAGGAATATGGAATATATCTAACTAGATCAACTAAAAAATATTATACCAATTCAATCACAAACTAGTAACTGGCAGAAATAATGCACTTTTAAAGAAAAGGTGTTTTTTAAGAGTTTAAAGAATAGTGAAACATCTTAAAAACATTTAGACTAGAAAAAGAAACTGGAGGGGCTGGAGCAATAGCACGAGGGTAGGGCATTTGCCTTGCACGTGGCAGACCTGGACAGACCCGGGTTCGATCCCCAGCATCCCATATGGTCCCCAAAGCCTGCATTAGAGATTTCTGAGTGCAGAGCCAGGAGTAACCCCTGAGTGCTGCCAGATGTGACCCAAAAAGAAAAAAGAAAAAGAAAAAAAGGATACTGGAGTTAGGAAACTGTTTTTAGGACATCATCCTAACTATAATCATAGCTAAACTACTAGGACTACTAATAGAAGTAGTGGTCATAGCAGTACTACTACTGTCATTATCACTTATGGTTACTTACTAGACACCATGTTCAATGCTAGCACTTCAGATATATGATCTATAGGCATTGTAAAACTCTTATTTACCGTGTTACAAATCGAAAATATTTCAAAGAAAGGTGTATATTTTAAAAGATTATGACCAATATCAAACCCATACTTGAATTTCAGATGACTGTAACTAGAGAAAATACAAACCTAGAGTGGAGTGGTGGCAGATAAAGACAGGGTAAATAAGGGTATAAATATAAAGAGGAGAAAAATAAAGATTAAGAGGAAAGAAGATCCAAGATTAGAAAAACAGAAGGAATTTCAAGAGTAGGTAGTTAAAACTTTAAACATCTACAAAAAAAACCCAAAAACATCTACCATATTTTCCAGCATATAAGACAATCGGGTGTATAAGACAACCCCCTAATTTTACAGTTAAAACATACGCTTAGGCCTATATTCACTGTATAAGACAGAATGTTCCTGTGCTGCAACTGTATGTTCCACAGTGAGCCAATCACAACAAGCAAAGGTTCAAAGGTTATACTACAATAGACTTCCTCTTTGACTCTGGCCAATCTGAGCAGGCTTTTTACACTGTAGATTCCAGTACAGAACATTGTGTAATTTGCATGCATAAAAAGACTGATTGGATTGGCTGTGTTAGAGGCAGTCCAAGCAGCCTTGCAGTGACTGGTGCAGGATTGAGTTGGAAAATTCGATTTGTGGCAATATCCAGACGATTTTTGTTTAGCAGCATATCGAAACGTTTTTCAGGATTTACTCGGCATATAAGACAACCCCCGATTTTCGGTTGACTTTTTCTTGTTTCAAAAGTTGTCTTATACGCTGGAAAATACGGTATCTATAACATACTGCTTTTGTATTCTATAATTAAGACAAACCACCAAATTTATTCAAAAGATAAGTAACTTAGAAATATAATAAAAAGTAAATATAATAAAATGCTTTAGCTACCCTTGAAATAAAATTCAAGTTAATCATATTTTCCACTTGATTTCCTTCAACTATTATAACAAATTTCAAAAATATAATTCTTTGCAGCAGCACATATATACTTTTATACATCAAATCTTATAAATCTAAAAAAACTAAGAGATTAACATTCAAAAAAAATTTAATTCTTAGGCCTAAAGCTTGCAAATGTTTATAACTTACTATTTTTTATTTTGCTATTTATTCTCATCTAAATTTAGGGTGTCATAACAAATATAATCTGACCAAGAAAACTAATGTTGAAAACTTTTAAAACCTGAGTACAGAATGTGGTGACTTCAAAATCATTTCAACTGTGCTCTCTTTTCCCTTTTCCAAATTCTGTGACATTAAAATAGTAAGAAACTGAATTTCTATTACCCAAGTTTTAGACAATCACATTTTCTATTACTGGCATCCACCGAGTGGAAAAATTATGTCAGCACATTTTCTTTTGTATAAATGTTTAACACATAGATGGTCTTAAACCTAACAATAAATTTAAAGGGAATTTACACCCATTTTTATACATAAGATTGAAGATCAGAGCAAATAACCTACCTCACCAAAATAACAGAGTCGATTACAAGCTAGAGTCAGTGCAGCAATACTATTTGACATGAACTATTTGCTACAGGAAGATTTTATTACAAGCAGAATTTGTCTTTTAGGCTCATTCACCTACTGAAGGACAGTTAAGTATTTTAAAGCATTACTGATTAGGAGCAAATAGAACAGGTTAGAAGTCAGAAAACAGTATAAAATTTAGAATCATACTGTGTACTAAAATTACAATTTAACCATTTATATAATTTTAAATTTCCTTTCGGTTATATTAAGCAATATAAGTATTATATTAAGCAATAAAAGGGGTTGGAGAGAGCACATTGGTAGGGAACTTGCCTTACACAGAGCAAACCAGGATCACCCCCAGCACCACATATGGTTCCCCCCAAAGTCCTGGCAAGAGTGAGCCGAGTGCAGAGCCAGGAGGAAATCCTTAGCACCACCAGGAAAATACAAAACAAAAAAATGGAAAATAAACAAGGGAAAGGAAAAGCACAAGTCAGCAATAGTACAGTAACCCGGGTTCCATCCCCAGAACTCCATACACTAACAGGCGTATGACATAAATCCAGAGCACTACCAGGAATAACCCTAAATAGAGACTCAGGAGTAAGCACTAAACGCCACTATGTGTGGCCCAAAAACAAATTTAAAAATGTATAGCAGGAGACAGAGAGACAGTTTAAAGGTTAAGGTGTTTGTCCAGTGCGTAACTGCTTCTGTGACCCTGGTTCAAATCTCAGTACCACACTGGTCCCTAGAGTAACACAGGTATGGCGCTACCTCTATGAAGCAGATATAAGGCCCATTTATAATCCTAAAATACAAGTACTTATTTAGCTATCGTGTAAAACAGCACAGAAATAATCATCATTTTTGTGGTAATTTTTCCAAATAGACTTTTCTAACATTTTGTATTTGGTTTTTTGTTTTATTTTGTTTTTGTTTTTTAGATCACACCCGGCAGCGCTCACAATTACTCCTGGCCTTACGCTCAGAAATCACTCCTGGCAGACTCGGGGGACCATATGGGATGCCGGGATTTGAACCACCATCCTTCTGCATGCAAGGCAAACACCCTACCTCAATGCTATCTCTCCGGTCCCTGTAAATCAGGTTTGTTACTATGACAGTTTCAACTTCCAACTGTCTTTTCAGATTAAAGAAAACTGATAAACAATAGTGAATTAGTCATTTAAAAAGTACTAAAATTAAAATATAATTAATATATTTTGGGCCAGAGAGGTAGCACAGTGGGTAGGGTACTTTCCTCACATGTGACTTTACAGGGTTCAATCTCCAGCATCCCATATAGTCCTCCAAGCATCGCCAAGCATAGATTTCTGAGTGCAAAGCCAGAAGTAATGCCTGAGCATTGCTGGATGTGGCCCAAAAAAAGAATTTTCCTAAAAGTCACAAATCTTATTTTTTAATGACCTATTCTATTATAGCTAAGATTTTTTCCCTTTGATCACTATCATGGAGGCCATTCCCCAAGATGGTAAGTGCAGGAGTCACACTAGCACTGGGGATAGAACCTTAAACATGCAAGACAAGTGCTCTCTTAATTGAGTCACATCTCTGCTCCTAAGAACAATGTTTTGTACATTAAAATGGCAACACATTTAATAACATATTAATAACATTAAATAAATAAATAAAATAATACTTAATAATTTTTGTAAATCCTGGTATGGCCTGAAATGTGATGAGGAAACAATCAAGGTTAAATAAAAGTATTTCTTTAAGAAATACTTACCTGTGGGGTTTACATTCAGTATCTGCTCATTTTCTATATCCATTGTTCCTTAATTTCACTTGCACTGATTAAATTACCAAAATTGGAAGTATTCCTTCAGGATCTATTTCTTAAAAAAAAAAAAAGAAAAAGAAAACAAAACTGTTTCAGTATTTTTCAAGCTGACATAATTAAGGTAAATAAATTCACTTAATAACACAATGAAGGGAGCACAAAGACAGCTTATCCTAATTAGCATTTTTCTCATTTTTCTTGATAAGTTTGTGTCCAAAGAAAGTTCTTTCATTTATATGTACCAAAGCATACCTTCTTTCAACTTGAAATTTTTAAAAAATGTACTTTCTATACCATTATTTCAAGTTAAAAGAATACAGAAGTACTCCAACATTCAGGAATAGCAGGCCTCATGATTATCTGACATAAATCTTGGATAGATTCCTACCAAAGTTATAAAGAAAAAAAAAAAAAACACAGTTTACCTTAACTAAGAGTATCATATTTTCTTTTTTTTTTTTTTTTTTTTTTTTTTGGTTTTTCGGGCCACACCCGTTTGGTGCTCAGGGGTTACTCTAAGGGCTAAGCACTCAGAAATTGCCCCTAGCTTGGGGGGACCATATGGGATGCCGGGGATCGAACTGCGATGCTTCTTTGGCTAGCGCTTGTAAGGCAAACACCTTACCTCTAGCGCCACCTCACCGGTCCCACTGAAGACATATTTTCAATCCTATCAGCTAGGTATATAGAATTACTACAATAAAACTTGAAACTGGAAAATTGTTATTTTCTCTAGCAAGTTTATTTATAACTTGAAGAAAATCATTTTACATTCTTACATGTAAGAAAAGAAATGTATCTCAATTTTTTATAACTTCGCTTTAAAATGACCAAAATTAGTAATGCTGGAAAATTCTGATTAAATCAGTTTCTTGACTATTGACTTAGTGATAAAAATCCAGTAGTTTTAATAAAACTATGAAAATACTGTTATTACCAGAAAACTATTACCAGAACATATAACCAAGTATTTCAGAATCCGTCTGTAAATATTTTCCAAATGGGACTTTAGAGCAGTTGCAAGCATGGTCAGAATATTCCAAAGGGGACAGAGGTAAAAATCTACTGGGGCAGAATCCAGGCCCAAGGTGAGAGGGGGACCACAAAAAAGAAGGTCCAAAAGGGTGGCACAATGGGAAAACGATTAAGAAACTTTGTTTTAAACTACCTAAATATCTGATTAGGTCATACAGGTTAGCTATAGATCCTTTCTGTTACTTATAACCATTTCATTAGCAGTATATGTTCTTTTAAGATATAAAATGTTCAAATTAGGATATATGATGCTTCCTAAGGACTCAATGGTGAAAACTGATTTTTATTTCCTCCGATATATATTTAATACATTGTAAGTGTATGTAATTATTTTGGAATAAAGTATAACTTATGAAAAAATTATTTAATGAAATATTCCTCAAGATACTGTGATATCATATTGCTTCAGAGGTTAAATAAATGAGGTTGTATTCCAATTCACTTTCAAATGCTATTTGTTTACAATAAACATGCATGTCGTTCTATATAAATACGTTCCAAATAATTTGTTAGGATTTCAGGAGAAGCTTAAAAATATACTGAGATCTAAACACATATATGAACAAAATTAGTTTAAAGACAGTGTCTTCCTTCACTGAAAATGTCACTTCAATAGTGAATTCCATGTTATAGTAAAGCAATAATGTTTCAAGCTAGAATAACATTTGAAATATTTTTTGGGGGGTCACACCCAGCGGTACTCAGGGGTTACACCTGGCTGTCTGCTCAGAAATAGCTCCTGGCAGGCACGGGGGACCCTATGGGACACCGGGATAGGAACCAACCACCATTGGTCCTGGATTGGCTGCTTGCAAGGCAAACACCACTGTGCTATCTCTCCGGGCCCGAAATATTTTTCTTAATGTAGATACAATTTTCAAAGAACAGATTCGCCGTAGCACCTGGCTAATAAAAGGGGGAAATGATCCTGTTTATAAAGCCCTATGTAATTTAAAAAACAACTCGTGCACTATTTCAAGCACGTCTCAGAATAATCTTTAGGTTGGCACTTTACCTCTGCACACCAAAAGATAGATTCAGAAAAGGAGGCAATCTAAAACAAGTGCTCATTTGGAGAACCAGCAGTAGAGCTCCTATCTAAATGAAGTACTATGGCAAGTTATAAATATTTCACAGAAGGATTTTGTAAGAGCTGAGAAGCTAGCTTGCCAAAACATACGTTTTATTGTGCATCAAAATTATAAATATTGCTTTTCAAATACTAAATAGTTGTTTGAAACTAGTACTGAGAAGATACCCAAGATTATTGATATATATAACTTAAAGTCAAGCATTGTTTTCATTTGTTCATTTGTCCATTTGTCCATAGGAAATATACAATCATAAGAGTCAAATCACCAAGACATGCCACAAAAGAGAGCGCCTCATCTCATCTCCCGTCCCCCTCCTAATTTCCTCCACAAATTTTATTTCCTGAAATAGACTTTACCAACCACTTCAACGTTGGGGGAAGTGGGGATCATGCTTAGGACTTGCGTTCACTAAAAGATGACTAGTCTGCATGTCCAGAACGACCATCCCATCGCAGCTCATTAGAGGAAACTGAAAATGAGCTCAAATGCAAAACGATGCAAAGTGGGCACTACAGAGAAACATCCAAAGAGCCCTTTAGCTGTTTGGCATTCGGAGCAATTGTTTTTTCCTATGACACCAGAAAAGAAAAAGAAAAAAGAAAAACCAATCAACTAGAATGCAAAGCTGTCTGCTGCAAGAGGAAGGGATTTAATAAATGGATCTGGAAAGCAGGCTGAAGTCTCTGCCGGAATCAAGTCTCTTTACGGGGCATACATACATCTGCAGGGGGGCCTCCCGTTTTAAAAGCAGAGAAGGTGGGGTTTCACTAGCAGGCCCAGGAGGGGATCCTAAGAGCAGAGCAAAGCAGATAAAAGTCAACGCGGGCCAGAAACTTCATTTCCTCCCACTCCAGGCTGCCACATTGTGTACCTCGCCTTCCTCGCCTCGGGAACCCCTCCACACCCGGCGGGGGGGGGGGGTGTCACACGAAGGATCTGGGGGGGACCCCCGCCGAGGCTCCGTGTACAATGAGAAAGATGAGAAAGCAAGCTTTTGCAAAGGGGGTGGAAGCAAACCCTAGAAGCAAGCGAGCCCCGTTGGGCGGCATTGCACACTGACAGGGGCCCCGCGTCTTTGTTTCCCGGGCGGAGCGAGAGGCAGATCAAGCCCAGGGGGAAGAAGGGGAGCCCGACAGACACCCCACTCCCTGAGGGGGCTTCCCCGCGAGGCCGCCGACCTGCCTGCCCGGGCGTGTCCGGGGTTCGAGGCGCGCCTTCCTCGCAGGGTTTCCAGTCAAAACGCCCGCTCCCGAAATTACACAGGAAAGACGCAGCCGCAGCGGGGCCCCCCGAAAGCTGGGGGCGCCCCCACTCCACCGGGATCCGGGTGCGCGGGAGGGGGCGGGGAACGGGGGCCGCTGCCCCCAGCCCTCCCACGCCCGGGCGTTGGCATGGGGGGTCTGTGAGGATCCCCGAGCGCCAACCGGGCATTGCGGCCCCCGGACCCCGCCAGGCGTCCCGGAGCCTCCACGCCCCCTCCCCCGCCCAACGTGCGCAGCCTCTGAGGAGAACTCGCGCTCCCGGGAGAGCGGCGCCAGGCCCCGCGACGGGCTGAGAGGGTCGGTACTGCCGGTACTGACCCCCCTTGGGTCGCAGCCGCCTCGGTCCGCCCCGTCCAGGTGCCGGGTTCGCCGGTTCCGACTCGGCTCCTCAGCTCCTCTCCTCAGCTCCGCCGCCGCCGCCGCCGCCGCCTCCCTCGGAGCGTCTGCGGCTCCGCTCTCGCTCTGTTTGTTTTTGTTTTGTTCTACCCAGTAACACGGGGGCGAGAGGGCGGCGCTGATTGGCCAGGACCCGCAGGCGGGCTGGCCAATCGGAGCGCTGCAGCGAGGCTGAGGAGAAAAAAAAAGGTGAGGAAGTGAAACGTGGAAACCTGCAGGGCAGGGGAGCGGGGCGGCGCGTGCGCACTGGCAGCCGAGCCCGGCTGGAGCTGGAGCTGGAGCTGGAGCTGGAGCGGGGCGGGAAGCTGCAATGGGGGACGGTGGGAGGCTGGAGGCGGGAGGGGATGGGGAACGTGGACGGAAGGGCTCTGCTGGAGGAGCCCGGTTGAGGCGGAAGCTATCTTTCTTGAGCCTCACGGGGCTGGCAGCAAGCTGTGCTGAATCAAAAGTTTTTTGAGTTTCCTGAGGGGTTTTTCACCTCCTCACTCCCTCCCCGGACTCTCTCTCCTGGGACAATCATCTCAGTCTTTCTAGTGCTTTCTGGCTCTGGCCCAGATTCCTGCTGTGTGCAGACCCCTCTCTTCGCAAATATTCTCCACACTGACACACAGATCACTTCAGCTTCACCAATGTGGAAACAAACTCACAAGCTCTGCAAAGTTCCTTTCCTAGTAGTGACCAGCCAGGCATTGAACTGGGTTAAGTCCCACACAGTTCCCACTGCAAGGACGGGCCCTTTCTCAACCAGGACTATAATTTCATTGTTGACACTTCTGCCACCCTTGATTGTTCTTAGCATCTTTTTCTTTCCGTTGCAATCTTTGCCTCATTCTCCCTAGGCTGCCATTCCCAAATAATAACCAGAACTTTCTGCTGCCTCTGTGTCTGGAGAGAGGACACAGTCACTCTTGATCATGTTGTCTGAGACAAAACCTGAGTGAGCAGCGAAGCTCCAGCAATCTTCTCTAAGGCTATTCTTCCTGTTTTGTTTTGTTTTGTTTTTTTAACCTCTATTGGCTTCCCATTGCCTATACATCCATGGCTAAAACCTACTTGGAACACCCAGTTCTCTGCTTTCCAACCCCTTTGTCAGTAGTTTTTAATCTCTTGAAATGCTGCTTCTCTTATCTTCTATCTATATCTATGCAGTCCTGCCCATGCCTCATGTCTCATCTACATGGACCTTTCTGAGCCTCATGACTTACTCTGCCTTTTCTGTCTCCTGATTCTTGACAGTATTGACTTGTAGTATCTGTCAAGGTACTGATCACATTCCACATTCAATGTTATGTGTCTCTGTCCTAGCTGAGTGTACCACTGTTTTTTGGATTGTCACATTGTGAAGGGCAAGACCTATGTCTCAGTCATGTTAATATTGTAGTGCTTAGCAAAACTATTTTGCACATTTATTGAACCTGTGCAAGAAATAGTGTACCTGTGCTTGATCTGAGCTCACAAACATGCTCACAAATATCTTCACCTATTGGGTAAGAACCTTCCAGCACTGTCAACTTCTGAATTAGCATCATGAGTCACTTTTACTTTCTAAAACCTCTGTTCTCTCAGTTTTTTGTTTTGTTTTTTTTCCATAACCTACCTACAGCTATCTCCTTATCTTCTCTGCCAAGGTTCCAGGTTTCTGACTCCAGTGCTGGACCTTGCTTTTCATCTACCCTCTTGCTCCAAATTTTTGCATTTACAAACTTTTTTTGTTGTTGTTATTGTTCGAGTTTTTTGGTTTTTGGTCACACCCTGTGACGCTCAGGGGTTACTTATGGCTACGCACTCAGAAATCGCTCCTGGCTTGGGGGACCGTATGGGACGCCAGGGGATTGAACAGAGGTCCATCCTAGGCTAGCATCGGCAAGGCAGATGCCTTACCACTCCACGCCACTACTCCAGCCCCTTTAGTTCTTGACCCTTCTTGCCACCAACCTTGTTTAACATCATTTTGGAATTTACTCATTAAGCACATCTATTAATTATCGGGGGCACATCCACACTACAGTGGGAAGATACCCCAAGATCAATGAGATAAAAATAGAATGGGATAAGGCTTCTCAGGATCACACAGTGCTTGTACATGTGAGGCATGCCCTCTACCACGGAGCTACATCTCTAGCCCTCCCCCTTTGATTACCCCTTATCAAAAAGGATATTAAAAAACCTTTGTCCTTTAGCAAATTATCCAAAAGGGACCCATTAGGAGCAAATTGTGCACATCTTTTTAATGTATCATTTCAAGCCAAGACCCACCTTAGGGAAAAGCCTCCCTACTTGGATGTGATTGACTAGTTTGAATCAGGCAGTCAGGAAATAGAATTCTTGTTCTTGCTCCACATATAGAATATTTAAGAATGTCAACCCCTCTTAGGACCATCTTTTTTCTTTCAAATGTAAATTGGGCTCAAGTAGTAGTTTCTAAAGAACATGAATTTTTGGAAACCATAACAAATGTTTTTAAAAATGGGAAGTTTTTGTTATAATCAAAGTGGTATGAAAATAAAATTATTTTAATGAAATTAAAACTTTTTTGTTTGTTTGTTTGTTTTTAACCCACAGTGATGCTCAGGGCTATTCCTGACTCTGCACTAAAGAATTATTCCTGGCAGTGAAACCATAAGAGATGCTGTGATCTAATAAACCAAATCATACATGCAAAACAAGTGCCCTACCAGCTATACTATTGCTCCAGCCCCATTAAAACATTTTTGTACTCCAACTTTTCAATATCTTTAATGGACTGATCTTAGAAATCTTGAAGTTACCACAGTGAAAGTTCAGTAATATTTCCCAACTCATTCCAACACAGAACTTTTTTAATCAAGATTTCCTTCCCCAAGGAGGAAACTGCACTCTCCAAGCAAGTGAAAGCAGAGATTAACAGATGGGAATATATTAAGCTGAGAAGCTTCTGCACCTCAAAGGAAATAGTGCCCAGGATACAAGAGCCACCCACTGAGTGGGAGAAACTATTCACCCAATACCCATCAGATAAGGGGCTAATCTCCAAAATATACAAGGCACTGACAGAACTTTACAAGAAAAAAACATCTAACCCCATCAAAAAATGGGGAGAAGAAATGAACAGACACTTTGACAAAGAAGAAATACACATGGCCAAAAGACACATGAAAAAATGTTCCACATCACTAATCATCAGGGAGATGCAAATCAAAACAACGATGAGATACCACCTCACACCCCAGAGAATGGCACACATCACAAAGAATGAGAATAAACAGTGTTGGCAGGGATGTGGAGAGAAAGGAACTCTTATCCACTGCTGGTGGGAATGCCGTCTAGTTCAACCTTTATGGAAAGCGATATGGAGATTCCTCCAAAAACTGGAAATCGAGCTCCCATACGATCCAGCTATACCACTCCTAGGAATATACCCTAGGAACACAAAAATACAATACAAAAACCCCTTCCTTACACCTATATTCATTGCAGCACTATTTACCATAGCAAGACTCTGGAAACAACCAAGATGCCCTTCAACAGACGAATGGCTAAAGAAACTGTGGTACATATACACAATGGAATATTATGCAGCTGTCAGGAGAGATGAAGTCATGAAATTTTCCTATACATGGATGTACACGGAATCTATTATGCTGAGTGAAATAAGTCAGAGAGAGAGAGAAAAACGCAAAATGGTCTCACTCATCTATGGGTTTTAAGAAAAATGAAAGACACCCTTGTAATAATAATTTTCAGACACAAAAGAGAAAAGAGCTGGAAGTTCCAGCTCACCTCAGGAAGCTCACCACAAAGAGTGATGAGTTTAGTTAGGGAAATAACTACATTTTGAACTGTCGTAATAATGAGAATGTATGAGGAAAATGGAGAGCCTGTCTAGAGTACAGGCGGGGGTCGGGTGGGGTGAAGGGAAACTTGGGACATTGGTGATGGGAATGTTGCACTGGTGATGGGTGGTGTTCTTTACATGACTGAAACCCAAACACAATCATGTATATAATTAAGGTGTTTAAATAAATTAAAAAAAAAAAAAAGATTTCCTTCCCACTCCCAACCAAATTAGTGTTTTTATAAACCAGTTTGGGAAATACAAGTGACAGCTGCTACTATAAACATTCTTTTCAACTCTATTAAACCCTGAACATCTGAGTCTTTGCTAAACATTTTTTAAAGAATAAAAAATGGGACCAGAGAGAAAGTGTAAGGGGGTAAAGCAATTACCTTGCATGTAGCTGATTCTAGTTTGCTTCCTGGCACTATATATGGGCCCACACACACTACCAGGGGCCACTCCAAAAGCAGAGAATCAGGAATAGCCCCCAAGGACCAAGGTGTGGCCCATTTCCTGCCCAAGAATATAAAACAGTATCTGAAAATAGGAAAGTACTCACATATCAATCCAGAAATATTGATTATGTGTCATTTTGTAAAAAAGCCCATAGTTAATCCAGCTGTGGACTTGGCAAAAGATATTCTTACCTTGGAGTAGATAGTGTTGCTCAGACTTCTGGATCATAATGTCCAGAGTAAAATGAATTTTATTTTAAATAAAATAAAAATTAATTTTATTTCACATTAAAATTGCTCACAAGCTGACATTCTATTTTCTTTAGCCCTGTGCCAGTAGGCTTGTGTTAATTTAGCTGTTATAAGAGAGAAAGGAAGAGAGAGCCCTTCTCTTTAACCCATTCTATCCCAAATATTGGAAATTACAATTTGCATTTTCCTTTACAATAATACTTTCCAGCAATTAAGAACAGAAAGGTCTACCACTGTTGGCTTAGATGAGACAGTAGATTAGCGGTAGTTAAAGAATGTCTATGGAGAGGCTAGAGTGGTGGCACAGTGGTAGGGCCTTGCACATGGCTGACCTGGATTGGACCTCAGTTCAATCCCCCGGTGTACCATATGGTCCCCCGAGCCAGGAGTGATCTCTGAGTACAGAGCCAGGAGTAATCCCTGAGCATCACCGGTGTGGCCCCCCCCCCAAAAAAAAAGAATGTCTATGTAGTGATTAAATCAGTATTATGCACCTAATTTTCCTCGTGCCCCTTAGGTATAGGCAACAATGAAATGAGTGAAGGAGGGGTGATGGGAATGAGGGTACAGGATTACATCAGGGGTTTTGTGTTGTTGTTAACTCTTCAGACAACTTGACTCTGTCCTTAACACTTTCTTTTGAAATATTATTTCCCCTTTCTGGATAAATTGAATGTCTAAATACTCTTTACTATAAAAAGAGTTGGGGAGAAGGGTGCTGGAGAATACAGTACTTGCCTTGCTCACTGTGACCAGGTGTCACATATGGTTCCTGAGCTCTGCTAAGAGTAATCCTGAGCACAGAGCCAGGAGTAAGCACTGAGCACTACTGGATGTGGCCCAAAACTAAACAAGAAAAAAGAAAAAGAAGAAAAGTTTCTGTAAAGGATCTTTTTTTTTATTATTTATTTATTTATTTAGGTTTAGGGGCCACATCCGGTGGTGCTCAGGTTACTCCTGGCTCTGTGCTCATAAATCACTCCTGGCAGACTTGGGAACCAAGTGGAATGCTGGGAATCAAACCCAGGTCCATCCTGAGTAGGCCACATGCAAGGCAAGCACCCTACCACTGTGCTATCGCTTCTGGCCCCTCTGCAAAGGATCATTAAAGAGAATTCAGTTTTGATGCCATAGGCGGAGATAAGGTTCTGTACTGATATGGCAGCACTGGCATCCTGGAAATGAGGGACAAGAGTTGGCAGGATTTGCTCTAGAGGTATGGGAGAATTCTACCAGGTTTAGATAGAGGCTTCCTTCTGAATTCAGAGCTCAGATAATATCACCTTCCTCCATCCCAAAAGCAAAAATGAATGCAAGTGTAAGGTCAGGCATGCTAATGACTTAATGCAAGTGAATTACTTGGAAGTGCACAGAGAGCACAAGTTTCTTAGTAAGCACTGTTCATGGTTTGAGATCAAGAAGAGTCCATCTCGAAGACTGAAGGAAGTCTTAGACCACTTCCTTCTAAAGAACTGTTAGATGCTACTATAATTTGCTACAATTTCATCTACCTGAACTAACATCCTGTTTCCTATTTCATCAAAGGACTCAATTTTAGGAATTCCTCCTTAACCCAAGGGGTAAAAGTTGGGGAATATGCTCTGAAGAGAAAATTTCATAAAGGATTCTCAAAACAATGATGACTTCTAGCATTTGTGTTGTGTTTTAAGGTTCACCGAATATTTTCACACACTTTCATCCTCACCCTCTGAAGTGGATCCGAAAGGATCATTCCCTGCTTTAATGACAAGGAAAATGAGGCCTTAACAGGTCATTTAATTTTATGTTGAGGAAACTTGAGGAGTCCTTGTTTTACAAATGGAGAAACAGAGAGTCAAAGTTAAATTAGCAGCTTAAAGCCACATAGCTAATTAGGAGCAGAGCTATCTACCATGCCGATAAATTTGTAATGTCCCAGTCTTACTGATAGAGTCCAAACCTTCTGGCATCCAAGCATAAACTGGATTTTTCTGCCAAACAACTTGATTCTCTTGAATAAAAATGAAATACTTGAGCTCATTTCTGGTCCCCAAGAGCTTTTCACTATCAGCTGAATCTTCTTAAGGTCCTGGAAGGAGAGGAAATGACTTGTAGAGAGGTTTTGTTTGGAAGCTGCTGAAAAGATTATTTTCAAGATTATCTTTTCCAGAGTAAAAAGTAGAACAGGAAATAATGTGCAAAAAAAAAAAAAAAAAAGAGAGAGAGAGAGAAGCAATGTTTTAAAGTGGTATATACTATTATTAAAAGGTTAATAAGGTTTTGCTTTCTCTGCTCAGATTTGAGGCAGTTTTCTTGGTACATCTGTCCTAGTGGTATTTCCCTCATCTGCTTACTAACCAAATTATTCCTGCTACTACAGAATTTAGATAGAGTTCTCTTGGGATTGAAGAACTGCAGCAACAGGACAACTTTCCCAAAATAACCCAGGAATTTGAACATACCTCCTACACCAGACCTGAGTTCTAAACCTGTAGGAAAAAAAAAACTAGTACATTAGAAATTTGCTCTTCTGAGACCATTTAACTCAGTGCCTTTCAGTGCTTATCACAGAGTCTGGGTAGAGAAGAACTTCCCAGTTATATCTCTGGAAGCTGCATTTCTGTTCTTCTTGTATACTAGGTCATCAGCTAGACAGCACACTTCTCAGAATGTATCCCCTCTTCTCCTGTGAGCCCTAAGTGCAAAGAAGTTGTCATTACACTCCATGTTGGTCAGGGTCAGTTATTTCTGCTAAAGAGCATGAAAAAGATGAAGAATTCTCAGAGGAATCATGAGATCAGTGCCAGGTAGGGAAAGAAATATAAAGAAAAGGAAGCAAATCTCTGTTTTCAGTAAAAAAAAAAAAATAGAAGAAGAAATAAAATTAGAGGCCAGAGAGATACAGAGATAAGACTCTGGCCTTGCACACAGCCAGCTATCATTAGATTCCTAATGGCACCATTTATGGCCCCTATTCTTGTCACTGTGACCTCTGAGCACCAAGCCAGGAGTAAGCATCGAGGACAGCCAGGTAGGGTCCCCAAACCTCAAACAAACAAAAGAAATAAAAGTTCTGGAAACTAAGAAATTTGGAGGAAGTCAACAATGAAAGTAGTTTCATTGAAATTCAGAGATAAAAGGACCCCAGAGATGTCAGTTTGTTAAATATAAAGAAGAACTCTGAGCAAAGGAGAGATCTGGCTCCAGTCAAGGTTCAGTCTCCCCCTCATTCTTGTACTGGTCTTTCTTTTTCCATGTGGTTCTCTGCTCATATTTTGTCTTCTAGTTCACTCTTCTGCCAGCCTTCCTTCTTTCCTCTTTTTTATGAAAACAAAAAATAGAGGCCATCTTTCAGAAAGCGAATAAAAACCTATGAGAGGATTGACACTTTTAAAGGGCTGTAGGAAATTCCAAACTCTACATTTGAAGCAACATGATTAGTAGTCTTTAAGCAAAACTAGTATTGAAACAGGAACTAGTGGGCGACAACCAAGAATAGAAAGAAAAAAATAATTCTGGATGGACCAGCGAAATAATCATAATTGTTTCTAGTGTTGTGTGGTTCATTGTGTTAAACTTTTCTTTGAAGGTAATTGATTCCCTCAATAACTTATTGATAGAGCTTCAAAGAGTACAATAACTTCTCATCTTTTATGTAAATGTAATTATGAATATGCATTTTATGGATTATAACTCCTTTTGTACCATACTTGAAAAAGAGCCATGTCCAAAGAAGATCGCCATCTTCTGAAATATGGCATATTGTTATGTATGCCCATCTTCAAAGGGGTTATTCATTTAGGAAATGCCACTAGAATATTTCTCTATGTGTGTTAAACCAGGTGCAGAATAAAAGTGCCTTCAAAGTTACCACAACAGAGAAACAAAAAAAATTATTTTTTAAGAGATTTGTGGTCCCCCCAAAAAAGAATTGGAATGCCATCTTGGGACATCTCAACATTGACTTCAAAGTGCTAAATCTCTCAATGCATCCTAAGCAAAGGTCATAATTCTATTATCACAGAATTTATCTTTTAAGAACTTTGGGAATTATTTAGAAAAGAGTATATAGTATCACTCAAATATGCTCCACAAATGCTCTACCACAAGTATTCCAGGGGACCAGAATCATAGTACAGCGGACAAGGCATTTGCCTTGCACATGATTGATCTAATTCAGTCCTCAGCATCCCAGATGGTCCCCCAAGCTTGCCAAGAGTAATTTCTGAGTGCAGAGCAAGGAGTAACTTCTGAGCATCACCAGATGTGGCCCAATCAAAAAAAAAAATGTTTTTTTAAGAATTCCAGGATGAATTGAGGAAAATGCCTATCGTCTCCCTTCTTGGAAAGGCATACTTTATAAAAGGAGTTTTAAAGGCAAAGAAATTCTATCTCAATAAAATTGTAGTTTATTTCATTGAAAAATGTTTTTGGCTGTTGGGCCACAATCAGTGATGTTTAGGACTTACACCTTGTTCTATGCTCAGAAATTGTTCCTGGTGATGCTCAAGGAATCATATGTTGTGCCAGGGATGCAACTAGGCAAGTGCCTTGCCTCCTGTATTATCTCTCTAGCTCCTGTTTAATTTTCTTAGCTCAATATTTGCTGAACTTCTTGATTAAGGAAGACTTTTAAACTTAATATGTATTAATGTCTCATAGAATACACACTGGAAACATTGATAAAGTAGAAATGAGATCTGAGCTAGAAAGCAAGAGGTGTGGATTCCTACCCACTCTCTCCTCCTAATTTGATAAGTGGCCTTAGAACTTTGACCTTCAAATGGTATTAAATGTAAAGGGGTCTCTTCCTTTCCTTCTGGGATTTTGATTGATCTAGGATGATCTCTGGTTTAGTAGATGGCTTAAAATTCTTTTTGTAGGGCCAGCACGCTAGCACAGCGGTAGGGTGTTTGCCATACATGCTGCTGACCTGAGACGAACACAGGTTTGATCCCATATGGTTCTCATGCCTGCCAAAAGCTATTTCTGAATGCAGAGCTGGGAGTAACCCCTGAGTACCTCCAGGTGTGGCCTAACTCTCCCACCCCCCAAATTCTGTTTGTAGCCATTTTCTGTAATTATGGGCCCTTCAGTGATTCTAAGCCAAGTGAATTTAGAGAATGTGGTTCTGCAATGCTAGGGATTACTCAGGCCATCTGGGGGTGCATGGAGGCCTCCAGGACTGCATGTAAAGAGGCCCCAGAGCCCATGTGTGCCAGGGATTGAAACAGTGTGTTGGTTACATGCAAGGCAAGCCCCTTAACCTCTGCACTATCTCTCTGGCTCCTGGGATTCTATTTTCATTGATGAGACTATATGATTTCTGCTAGTCTATAAGCCGCTGTCTCTTTAAGAATCCTCTAGAGAGAAAAAAGCAAATGTTTAGGCACCAGAAGGGACACTGCAAATAGGATCAGCTTTGTTCACTATATGAACACATATGCTTGGCTCAGAGACCTTGGTAAACACAAAGACAGATGACTAGTGTCCATGGGGGTTTAATGGGGCTGTTTTTTTTTTAAAACTACACAACCTCTTTGAAGCCAGCAGTGTTTTACCAAGCCTGATCACATAATGTTAAAAGCAAATGCTCTTTTTCAAAGTTATCCCCAGAGGCATTTTTATCCTCTGGGAGAATTCCCTATCTCAGAGGAGAGGAGTGCTGACTGCAGCTGGCTTTCAAAGGTGTTTGAGTCAGTAACAACTCTGACAGCAAGCTTTCCCAGAGGCCTGGGAACACTTTAAGTACCACCTGCAAAGGCCTTGCAATCTTGTGCAATCAGTGAGATGTGGCTCAGGGTCAAGCATTAATCCTACCTATGCTTTCTGCATCCTGAGTACAGGAAGCTCTATAAAACTTTTGCAGGCATAACATAGGAGGGGTCATAAAAAGCAGAGGCCCAAGACTGCTGGCTCGGGACCAGAGATAAGTTGGAACTTGTTCCCTAGAAGGGCTTTCCCTAGCCACTACTGTGGCAGTATATTTGTCCTTGACTTGAGGTGGGGCCACTTGTCCAGGCAAGCTGGCCTGTGTGCAGCTCATGTTCTAATAAAAAGTTTTTTCCCAAAAATAAATTGATATCACCACACCTTGATGCCTCATGAAATTTAAACAGTTTAGCAAAGCATGCATGCATCTTCCCTTCTGGGAACATAATGCCTGTGTTTGAAAGTGTGGGTGCAGGGACAGGATTTTTGCCCTCCAGGAGCCTGTGGTCCAGGAGCCTGGAATACCCGCATGAATCACTGGCAAGTCATAGGAGCAATGAGTCTTTCCCTGCCCTGGCCCCAGGAAAGCCTCTTACAGGTGATGTTATTTTACCTGGATCTAAAGGATTTGTCAGAATTCAATAAATAACAAGGGATCATCAGCAAAACAGTTTTATCAGATAGTTATAATATGCCAGAATCTTATCGGTACTATGCAAACATTCTTTTTGAACAATAACCTTAAAGAAATGACTACTGTAATGATTCTCATTTTATTTATTTATTTATTTTGGTCAGGGGTTATTCCTGGCTATGCATTCAAGACTCATTCCTGGTGGTGCTCAGGAGATCATATGGGATGCCAGAAACCAAATTTAGGTCAGCTGTGTATAAAGCAAGTGCCTTACTAAATATACTACCAGGACTATCCCATAAACCTAGAGCACTACCAGGAGTGACCTTGAGTGCAAAACCATAAGTAAGCACTAACTATGCCAGGTGTAGCCCAAAAACTAATTAAAAATAAAAAGGAATAGCAAGGGTCAGAGAAATGGTACAAAAATTAAGATTTATTCATGCATATTTAGCAAAAGACTGAAAGAACTGAGCCAAGAAGATAGCTCAAATGGCTGGAACTCATGTTTTGCATGCTGGAGTCCTGGGTTTGGTCCCTGCCCCTAATCCTGCCAGCAACCCCCAAGTATTTTGCTGGATACAGTCCATGAGCACTGCACTTGTGGCCTTTGTTTCCTCACATCCCACCCCAACCACCTCCAACCCCAGAAAAGTATGAAGAAACTAATACAATTATGCCTTAAGTTTCATTTTCTGGCTTAACCTAGCATCCGCCTGCCTTCCCCTCAAGGTCTGCAGGGAGCTGTCAGGAGACACAACTACAACAGACTGATTTCAGAGCTTACAGCCAAAGCTAGACTTGCTGAGAAAGAACCAAGGAGGGGAACTATGGCAATTTATAGGCGCTTCCAGGAAAGGCAGGAAGCTGGAGTTCTCCAGCAGCCACCACACACTGATCGCGGGCAGAACGTGCAGGCAAGCACGCCAGCTGTTTCAGGAACACTCTGGCCCTGCCGACTGGGGCAGGATTGATGTCTCAGGGCCCCTGGGCTATTTCTACTCTGACAGCCTGTTTCAGGAGGTGGTGGGGAGGAAAAGCTGATGAAAATCAAACAAGCTTGGCGATGTGTTACACAGGAAGTCACAGGTCTGGAAGCCCTACCAGAGCAGGGGTACTGGGGTGACCCACCACAGGAAAAGCTTCCTGAATATGAGACCCTAAAATAAAGCTCAACACTATTTGTATTTGGGGTTTCTCCTTTCAAGATCAAGCAGGTAATACTTCCTGTTGTCAAGTTGGTCTCTGCTCCTAAATAGGCAACTTAGTTTAAACTATTGAGGTAAAAGTCAAGACAGCCAATAAAAAGGCAAATTTTACTGTCAATACCACAGATAGACCATGTACAAGAACCCCATGCACAAGGCATACAAAAGCACATGCATGCTCCGCACACAGACACATTGTACACATGCACACATGCTAACTTGAAACATTTTGGAATCAAGCATCTGAATGCTTAATGTTCAGAGTTTCTCCAATTGGCTCCCTAATTGGAAACAGATGTTCTTTCTCTTCAACTGTTTCTGGGGCAGAGTTCCTCTAAATGTGGGTCTACTCATGGTGATTTTGTTTCCTTTTGCTCAGTCAACAGTCATTCAACACCCTTCCCTGGACATATCTGCAGCCCTGTCACATTATTCACTCATCAGTCTCCATACTGAGATGTTTATGAAAATTTCAAGACCCTCACTGATTGACAGAATTTGCTGTGCACCAGCCAATACTCGAGGGCAAGTGAACTTCATCACACACAGCAAGATATTTTTATTTCCCTCTCTATCTACAGATGAGGAAGTTGAGGCTCTCAAAGATACGAAAATCACCCAAGGCAAGAAAGGGCAGAATTTGAACCTCAGTGACTTTCTAGCCTCCTCTGCCTGCTCCCTGCAGCCTGGCAACACAAAATTCAATATGCTTTCTTTTTTCAGGAAAAAGTTCCTAATCCACTGCTGAAGTTTCCTGCCATCTAGACAATTTCTGACCCTCAATTTTTACTTGAGTTCTCTTCTCTCTTGGGAGCTGTTGGCTTTGTTCTCTTGGCACTTTCCCTGGCTGGCAACATGCTGTCTCCCATCAGCGTGGCCAACACAAACTTCTCGCTGGAAAACACTGTGCCCCTCACACAAAGACTCTGTGTGATGTTCTAGTACCTACCTTATTCTCTACTGTGAAAGGACCCAGCTGGGGCAGCTGGAGGGCCAGGCAGGCGACAGACAGGCAGCGTTCATAAACAGCTTGTCTTGCCTCAAAGCTCAGACTGGTGTAGAGCCAGGTGTTGTCTGCCTCAGGGCCTAAAATCTCGCTGGCCTGGGTCTGCCAAAATCCTTTTCTGGAAAACCTGGAGCTGCTGGATTTTTAGGGGCAGAGGCTTTGAATATTCACTTTTAAACAACAGAAAATGGGTTTAAATCTTAGCTCTGCCACTTTCCCACCTCTCTGGCTTTCGAAAAAAGAACTTCAGTTGGCTGAGCTTCAGTTCACTCAGCTGCTGAAGTGACTGAAATGAGTAACATCTACCTATAGTCCCTAAACAAAAATCTGGGTCTCAGCCTACCTGTTTCTGTAATGCAGGGACTGGGTCACATGACCTTGAGGTTTCTCAAAAACAGTTCTTTGTGCAGGCTGAGAGGAAGATGTTTTTCCTATTCAGGAGTATAGTGGTGAGGGGGGAGGCGGAAGAAGGAGGGCTGGATGTTTTGTTGACTGTTAGGGTGAACTCAATCCTGTGGAAAAATACCTAGCCTAATTCAACAAATGTTGTTAAGCACACCACACGTTTAAAAACATTTTAAAGAGTCAGGGTACAAAGATAAGTATAGGCCCTACCCTTAAAAGAGCTCAGAGGGTAGACCAGTAAGAATGATTAAAAAAAAAAAAAAACAACAACCATAAAAATAAGTTATAGTATATGCAGGAAAAGTGATAAGTAGACTAGGAAGGGCAGCGATAAGGGACTGTGAAGGTTGAGAAATAACCAAAGGTGATGATTCTCCACTGGAAGGGTGCTGTGGCCACTTCAGGAAAGGTCTTAAATGACAGTTTGGGTTTTCTGGGGCAGCTTTAGGAACCACAGAAGGCATCCGTTGAGGGCAGTGGGCATATCAGAGTCCTCTGCAAGTTAAATGCTCTACCACTGAGCTATAGTCCCCATATCAGTCTGGAACAAATATGTATAGAAATTTTTAAAAGGGGGAAACTCACCATTTTAGTCATTTTCACCTTGGCTTTGTTCCTAAACAAAGAAGTTCAATATCTGCATAAAAAGTAAAGCAAGTCACAGCTGGTGTTCATTCTTTTTTCTTTGGGGGCCACACATGGCTATGCTCCAGACTTACTCCTGGCTCTCTGCTTAGGAATCACTCTTGGCGGCTTGGGGAACCATTTGGAGTTCTGGGAATAAAACCTGGGTCAAACCTGTGCCAGGAAAATGTCCTACGCACTGTACTATTTCTCCAGCCATGGTTCTGCCCTTTCTCTGTGCCCCCTTACACAGCCATCTCCATGCATGAAGGACACAGATAATGAGGGGCAGAAGGCAAGAGGCAGGAACCCAACTCAGGGAACTGGACCTGGGACCTTTGCTGCCCAGCCAGCTTACCCTGACTTACTTAGCTCATAGACATTTGGGAAGGAATTAAGGGAAGGAGGTATCAGTGAGTAGCATTCAGCTAACAGATTGAGGTGTGGATTGTGCCTGAGCGTGTTTGTGTGTGTTGTTTTTTCAGAACTAAGTGTTTTGCAGCTGATCTCTATCTTGGTTAGAGCTCTGCAGCTCTCAGCATATCACTATCTAAAGAAGATAAACTTGAACAACCCTCTCCAGAACCTACTAGCGATAAACTCCCACACTGGAGGTAAACACAGATGTTGGCTAGGCTTTCATTTCCAACCCAGAATGGGGCCTGAGCACTAGCAGATGCCATCAGGTGAGCACGCTGTAAGTTAAGTCTCCCAAAGAACTGAGGGTCTCAGCTGGCCTGTTTTTTTGTTGAGGAAGACAATATAATGGTGATGTTTCTTTGGGTTTTTCTTTTATTTTTTTGATGGGTTGCACATACTAATGCTGAAGGGCTACTACTCTAAGCTCAGTGCTTTAGGGTCCTCAGGAAACAATGCAGTGCTTCTGGGATATCATCATAGAGAGCACACACCCAGTTTTTTGAGCCATCTCCTGGGCCCAACAATGGGGATTTTTGTTCCAGCCTGGCTCCTGACACTTGGCTCACCAGAGAAATCAAGTGGCAGGACAGGAAGACTTGAAAACATCCAGGTCTAGATGCTTTCTTTGCCCTTTATCTACCATGTGACCTCAGTCGTGTCAACTTGCTTCATGACAGTGAGTGAAACTGATGCTTTCGGAAATGTGAAAACCAGGAAGGAAATCCCAAAAGAGTGATAAAAAAAAAATGACTCTACCTGTCCAGCTGGTTCATCTGTATGCAGTCAAAAGCTCCTCATCATCTCTTGAGTTGGTATGTTCTCAGTTTAAATATGAGAACATACTTGGTTTTCTGACTTCCTGGTCTACCTCCGATAAGAACTGATTAGCAGTGTTGATCTTCAAGATGACTGATGGAACACGAAAGGCAACCCAGAGATCAAGCAAGGAGGAAAAACCAACAAAACAGACTTTAGAATAGAAATAAGATGTTTCAAACTACAGGAGCTACAGGGTCAGAGTGATAGCACAGTGGGTAGGGTGTATGCCTTGACCACGCCTACCTGGATTCAATCCCTGACTTCCCATATGGCCACCTAGGCATTGCCAGGAGTAATGCCTGAGAGCAGAACAAGGAATGACTGCAGAGCGCCAGCAGGTGTGGCCCCAAAACAAAACAAAAAAAATTAAAATACAGGAGTAACTTTGTACAGCCTCAAACACATTCATACTTCTCAGCAGTACCTAAGGTAAGAACATCATGCCTGGGAGCCTACGATAAGGAATATATTCAAAAGTGATTTTTCAAGGAAACTTCTAAAAACTGCTTTTTGTATTTTGGAATGGGGGATACTCTGTCAACCTAGCCAGCAGTTCAGTGTGAAAGTTTGTGGCTGCTGTTCTAGCCCTGCAATGCCAGGAATCACTGGGCTAATCACTGTGCTTGGGAGCCTCCAAGGCCACACCAGGTGGTGCCCAGGGGCCTTCTGGGATAACCCAGTAGTGCTCAATACTCAGGGTTCAAACTGATGATAAACTCAGGCAAGACATCAGAAACTATTTTATATAAAAAATTCCTTCCAAATAAAGTTTTGGTTCTTATCAGGGAAAGTGCTGGTATATTCTAAATATTTAGAACTGGGAAAGTGGACCAGAGAGATAGCACAGTGGTAGGGCATTTGCCTTGCACGCAGCTGACCCAGGATGGACCCGAGTTTGATTCCTGGCATCTCATATTGTCCCCCAAACCTGTAAGGAGCTACTTCTGAGTGCAGAGCCAGGAGTAACCCCTGAGTACTGCTGGTTGGCCCCAAACCCAAAAATAAATAAATAAAAATAGACCTAGGAAAGTGTGTGTGTGTGTGTGTGTGTGTGTGTGTGTGTGTGTATTATCTTCAAGTATATAATCCTCAAGTATAGTTAGTGGAGGGCATAATAATACCTATTTTCTGCAGATCAGCATTTGAATCAAATGTCAAATCAGATGGAAATGCAAAGTTACCAAAAAGTTACTAACCATGGAAGCAATGATGATTTATCCATTGGTCTCTAATTGTTTTTGAAAAATGTTTCAGAATGATCCTAACAACCATGCTCTCTGATGAATGTGATTTTAATTTGTTTTTTTCTTCTAAATAAATGTAGAGTGAACTTTCCCCAGTAGCTACAGCTAGGAAGAAGAGAAGAATTAGGAAGTACAATTTCTGACAATAAATATCCTTTTTCATGAGACCAGCTCCTTTCTTTAGGACTATGTGATTGCTTTGGGTTTATAGAGAAATGCAGTTAGTCAAGTCACACACTACTGCTGCTTCTCAGTGCTTGGGACAAAAGAAGCATGAGGCGCAATCAGAAACCTTACAGTCTCTCAGGTCAAAACAGTACAGTGAGCAGTGTATTTGCCTTGCATGCAGCCTACCCATTTGATTCTGAAATCTCTGGTCCCCTGAGCACCACCAGGAATAATTCCTGAGTATAGAGCCAGGACTAACCCCTAAACGTTGCTGGGTGTAGCCCAAAAACTAAACAATAAAAAAAAACAAAAAACAAAAAAAAACAAGGACTGAAGCAATGGTACAGCAGTTTGCCTTGCACACGGCCAACCCAGGACAGACCCTGGTTCAATTCCCAGCATCCCATATGGTCCCCAGAGCCTGCCAGAATCGATTTCTGAGTGTAGAGCCAGGAGTAACCCCTAAGTTCTGCTGAGTATGACCCAAAACAAACAAACAAACAAAAAAACAAAACTAGGAAAATTTAGTCTAGTTGCTTTCAAGGATAGGGCTTACATCAATATTAGTATTGGATTAACAGCATTTTTCCTAATGCAGTTTACTCAATACATTTCAATGCACAAACTATGATTTCTTATGAAGAAAATACAGATGTGAAGAGAAAATAAATGCATTTACAATATTTCACACAGGCACAAGCAGTATTATCCCTAATATTACTAACCAGGATTAATCAGTTATAAAATTAGTTATATAAATGATCAAATGAGCAAACACTGAATATTATTACTAAAAATACGCATAACTCCCCTCACACATTTAGAAGAAAGAAGAAAACCTCAGAAACACATCATCTGTTCTGGGAACATAAATTCTTTAACTACTCCAAATAGAAATTCCTCAAATAGTAAAGATATAAATGCAAATAAGCAAAGTTATAAAAGTAAAAAAAAAAGCAAAGAAGACTAATTATGTAACATCAGGATGGAGAAGCCTTCTTAAGCAAGGCAGGAAACCTAAAAACTTAAAGAAAAATAATATATTTAAAATTTGAAACATTTAAAACTTCAACATGATGAAAGAAGCATAAAATTAAAAAGCAAATAGTTTAAAAGCGATGGGTGGGTTAAATTTATTATCAGCCAAGGGATTTACTATCCCTAACGTCAAGCTCTATCTCTGGCACCACTGTACCTCCTCCACCCAACCCTTACCCCACAGGCTCCAAAACATTGTCCTTTTTTCTTGCCAATAAATGTCCCTGCCCAGTGCACAAAGTGCCTTCAAGTAAGAACATCCCAAACGTTTAAATAGAATAATTGGCAAAGAGTATAAGAAAGAAATCACAAAAGGAAGCAGATGACCAATAAACATGAAAGGTAGTTCAAGTTCATTGGCATAAGGGAAATGAAAATAATTTTAAAATGAATAACTCGTAGTACTAGCAAATCTACACAAAAGTGAGTACATAGACTGCTAATGCTGATGTAAATAAATTCACATAACTTGGGGAGGAGGTGATTTAGTAGAAGTTACTATGTACACTGAATATGTGTTTTACTTTTTAAACCTGTGATGCTACTTTTGAGACTGTCCTACAGAAATAATAAACAAGGACGTGTATTGCAGCAAGTTTTGTAATAAAAGACACTCGATGTGAGTTTGTGTTAATTGCCACATATTCATATTTAGGGACTACTATGCAAACAGTAAAAAGGGGTAGTATTTTGGATGTGTTTGAAATTATGTATACGAGAGACTTTTGAATTTTTAAAAAGCAAATTGCAAACCATTATATACAACAGTATTTTGGTTTGTAAAATTATGTGTATGTAAACTTTGTGAAAGTTTGAACATTTTTGAACTAAAGAGTTAATAATGTATGTATATCTGAGGAAGAAGATTTGGTGGAAAAGTGGTCTTTTACTTTTTAACATATTCCAGGTGCAATTATGATGAGAGACAGAGAGAGAGAGAAAGAGAGAGAGACAGAGACAGAGACGAAGAGACAAAGAGACTCGGGGGTAAAAAGAAGGAGCAAAGTGTGTGACTTGCTCAGCTTCAGAAAAGGACGTCCCCATCCTTAGTGCTTGGGCCTTAAGTTCATAGATATGAAGGAAAGAAAGGAGAAGGTTCCAGAGTAAGGCAGCTTTGTTCTGAGAATCCCTTCACCTCCTGTTTCCCCACTGCCGGTGTTGCCTTTGGCTAACTCTCTGGCTTCTTGCCTGAACCAATACAACAGAGCGGGTCTGTCCTGGTTTCTGTCCGAGGCTTGGCTTCTCCCCTGCTTGTCTCATGGTGTGCACCTGATTTCATTCTTCCTCATACATCCTCCAGAACAAGATGTCTCTGGGCAGTGACAGCCCAGTAAAGGTGACCCCAGATGGGGTGACTTGGTTGAAACTTGAGAGCTGCCAGAGCTCACTTTGACTTATCCTCCGTAGACAAGCACATGCAGGAGGGTGGAGTTCCAGACCTGACTCTTTTTCATTAACTTCCTGAGGACAGGGACCATGGTGGTTCTGCCCATCCACTGGCCCCACAAGACTTAGAACCTAGAGGGATCCTAAGAACTTGTTGCTAAATGAATATTGGATGGATATACTTACACTTTCTTCGCTGGCTCGAGAGAACAGAGGAAGTCATTGCAACACATCTGAGAATCCTCTGGAACTAAGTCTGCAAATCTTTTCTGAGAAAATTCAGCGAGTAAATATATTCAGTTGTTTAGGCAAAAAGGAGGCCATATTGAGGCTCCTGTCCTTTTTAGCTTAGCACTGAAGAAAACAAATTCCTATGAGCCTTTTATGGATGGAATCTAAAATATAATAATGTCTAAATACAGTTGATTTAATAATACAAGTTTCCTGATGAGAAGAATAAATTTCTCTCCTTAAAATGACTAGTACTGTGCTTAGTGGGGGGGTGGGGGTGGGGACTCACAGCTGGTATCTTTTCTCATCAAAATCTACTGCAAATATGCAGCCTTTGATCCTTAAATGTGATATGAGTGATGAGATTTTATTTTATCATTGAAAGCTGAATTTCATATAATTTTCACATCATAAAATAATTATTTTCCTTCCAAAAGATATAAAGCTCATCAAGCAATGGGGTGGATGTAACATCAGATAATGTCTGTTCTGGAGAACATGCTTGCAAACCTGTACAAGAGAGAAAATCTTATTCTCTCTCACCCCTAAGCATGACTGCAACACTCACCCTCAATTCCTAACTTTCTAAAGTCTAGAGGTCTCCAAGCCACTATCTCTCCCTTTCTCAGTTCCCTTTCCTTTTCAAAGAAGGACTCATAGAAATAGCAGAAAACCCTCAAGGAAGAAGTCAGGGAGTTTTGTTATTGCCTAAGCTCCCCAGAATCGCAGCATGGAGTCAGAGCCATTCTAGGCCCTTCCTTTCCCAAGCTCAGCGTTAGCTCTTTGCCAACCACATGAAAACCACTGGGAAGGACTTACTATGGGCTCCTTCTCCACCCAAACCACAGGGAGAAGGTCACAGAGCTCCTGAGTTTTAATGGGAAACAGTTGTCCTTCCCCAGCCCTGTACACCAAGGGAACACATTGAAATGCCTAAACTTTTGTTGTGTTCTAAAAAACATACCTTTTGGATAAAACACTGACCACAGTCCAGAATTCAAGGCCGGCAAAAGAACACAAGTAATGGGCCCGGAGAGATAGCAGAGCAGTGTTTGCCTCGCAAGCAGCCAATCCAGAACCAAAAGGTGGTTGGTTCGAATCCCGGTGTCCCATATGGTCCCCCGTGCCTGCCAGGAGCTATTTCTGAACAGAAAGCCAGGAGTAACCCCTGAGCAATGCCGGGTGTGGCCCAAAAACAAAAACAAAAAAAGAACACAAGTAATAACCTAAAAGACCTTGTTTTTGTTTTGTTTTGTAAATATGAGAGGGTTAAGGAGGACAAAAATTTATGGAAACATCAATCATTCGCTGACTCATTAATATATTCAACAAATATTTTGCAAGGGTATGTTCCCTGCCACACACTGTATTAGGCCCTGGGCAGATTGCAGAAAACAAAACTGACACAGTTCCTGCTCTCCTGGAGTTTGCAGTGTGTCAGTCGAGTTGACCAAAGGTTAGTAGGCAGTGGCATATTACTAAACACTCCTTCAACTAAAATGATTGCATGGTAAACGATACAGGAAAAGGGATTACATTAAGAAAGGAAGACAGCTCAAGGGTCAGGGTACAAGACCCCAAATTCAATCACTGCCATTAGGACCAAGCCCTAGCATTGGACTGTCAGACCTGATTGGCTGAGTGTTGCTGGAGGTGACCACAATCTCCCTGAAAACCACGTGGGAGCAACCTCTTCCCCATAGATTAAATCGATAATTAGGTTACTTTATGTTAATACTTCAGAATCTTTAGCCTTTAATGTCCATTGAGAACCTCTATTGGGTCAATAGAAAGTAACCTCAAACTTAGGGCATTCTTGAGCTGCCTTTTGTGTTATCAGAGTCTCAGGCAATGCAGTTTGGGAATGGTCCTCAAGACCCACGGCACTTCTGGGTAGGTTGTGCACTGAACAGTGGGAATATGATTAGATTTACTCAGACTCTCCAGTCACATGGCTGTCACTGGATCATGTGACTGAGCTCTCTCTGACCGAGCAAAAGAGAGAGGCTTGTATTCCCAGCAGCTGGGAAGCCCCTCTCCCTGTAGAGGATGCTCAAAGGAAGGTCAGGTGCCTCCTTTGTAAGGTTCATTGTGAGGAGATTCAATGTTTTGTGAGTCTTCAGGCAGAAAGAAACTAGCAGATAAAACAAGGACCCAAAGAGATAATACAATGATATTTAAAACTATAGATATAAAGAAGACCCCCCCCCAATCTCTGAGATGGAAAGTTACAAATTATATCTAGAGAAAAAAAGAATGGCAACGGAATTCTCATTAAAGCAACTTTGGAAACAATATCTCAAATGAAAATAATTTGCAACCCCAAACTCTCTATTGGCCTGACTCCCAATCAAGTTTGAGAGTAGAAGCAAAGTATTTCAAGTGTTGTAAAGGTTCAGAAATATTGGCCTCCCAGACTTTCCAGGAATTATTTGAATATGTGCTCTTTGAAAAACAAACAAATACACAAAAGAAGAGAAAGGTCAGTCTAGTTTCCAGGAAGTTAAAGGTGCCTCAAAGGATAAGCCCAGAGGACATCCAGGATGGAGCTAGGATTGCCCAAGGACATAATTGTGTGGTACTGAGGACCTAGTCAAATGGATTCTGAAGAAAGTACAAAGAGGAGAGAGCAATGCCAGAGGGAGGAGTGAAGCCAAAACAAATGAACAATAACAACAAAGCGCCAAACCAAGGAATTATCTAACCCTGTGGAAAATTCTGTTTACAGAACTGGAAATACCTATCCATGGGCTGAAAGAAAACTGGCTATCATAAAACAAGGTAATTATTAACTTTCAATAAACCCTCTAAGAAAGGCAATGTGCCATAGCTGCTATTGGACTTAGAAATGATTCATACATACCTGTTTAGCAACAAGAACACAAACATAAGTTTAGATTTAGAAAGAGATGATCAAGAGAGACTGGGAAAGGAGAAAGTGAGGAAGCTAAAATTATTGTTTATCCCCCTGGGAAACAGTGGACAGTGACTTTAATTCATTCATCAACAGTGAATGTGCTGTGCACTTACTTGTTGATGAGAAAATAAAGGAAAACATTGAAACGAAAAACTGAAATACTGGAGAGACACTGTATGTCAGATGGAGGTGGGAGAGAGCAGTGGGACATGCAGAGAACTGTCATTTTTGTTCTACATTTTAGCACTATTTAATTTTTTATGTTAAGCACGTAGATTTTTTTTAAGTGGAGATGGTAGGGTGTTAACCAGGTTGTCATTGGCTAAGTGGTTTATTCCATTCACCTGCTTCCAAGCTGGCCCAATTAAAGCTCATGGACAATTTAAATGATAAATTGCAGAGATCTTTGCTACTCATGAGCAAAAGCACAAACGGTGAATGTCAGACCAAGAATAATGGCTTATTGCCTCAAGATTCCAGCTGTTCTGTATCTGCGGACTTAAGCAAGGACAGCAACTGGGAACTGGTTATAAAATGCACTATCTCAGGTGACATTCCTGGCCTAGTCCCCAGATCAAAGCTTCTTACATTTCTCTCCCTTGAGACCTCTTTTGGCCTGAGAAATATCAGAAAGAGTATCTCCAGAAACACTGCAGATTTATGACATGGATGGTCTTAAATTCATTTTTGGTGCATGTGTATTCAGAAACCTTTTCCTCTTTTCAACTTTTTTTTGCAAGCTCTAAATTCAGCCACAGCTCAGGGCTTTTCTTTTTCTTTTCTTTTTTTTTTTTTTTAAGAGTAGCACACACTTTTATTCACACCTCACACCCATGTCCATGTGGGCAGCACACAGGATGACAAGGCTTGGGGTGACCCCACTGTGAGTAAGTCAGGCCCAAAAGTTCCCTGAGAACGCAAGACAAGGAAGAGACCAGAAAGCCCAAAACAGAGGCCCCAAAGCCTGGTGGACACAGGGGTCCTGCTCAAATAAGATCCCGCTTGGTCTGGATTTGCTAGAGAAAAGCACAAGCTTTCAGCTGAGATGGAGGACGCTTGGGGTCATCCTGCCACCCCCTCCAAGCTCAGGACCACAGCTGGAGAGCTCCATTTGGCCAGGCTGAACAGCAGGGGAACTGCAACTCTGCAGAGGCCAGGAGAGATCCCTCTGGGAGTGAGGAGTGAAGGGTGCCCTTCCCTGGGAGCAGAAGAAAGGGGAGCTAGACTGCTCAAATGTCCACCCTGAGGCTGAGCATGTGGGGTCTGACACGCCACAAGTGAGGCCAGGCAGGGGTGAGCTGGGTCTAGACCCACCGTCAGGATCCTCCACACCCAGCAGCAGAGTGGGTGCAGCTGCAGTGGGATCCAGAGAACCACACCCCCTTCTTCAGCCCCACGAGGACTCCCTGCCATGACCCCAAGAAGGAGACCAGACCTGAGCAGAGAGAGGGGCCAGAAAGGAGAACCTGGCTCTTGGCTGAGAACAAAGTCCAGTCCTGATCCAAACCAAATAGAAATGTCACCTCATACCCCACCACCATACACACGCTTGATACAGATGTACACACATCATAAACACATCCTCACACTCACACTGACATATAGCCTCTCACCCCCACACACTCACACCCCCACACTCACTCTCACACCCCAGCAGCCAGCAGGGCTCAGCGCTGGCTGCTGACGTGGAGGCTGTAGAAGGCCCAGGGTTCGGGGACGTAGATGGCGCCCGGATACTTCTTCCTGAGCACGGGGTCGTCCCACAGCCAGGCCACCCAGAGCACCACGAGCAGGAGCGCAAGGCTGAAGGACGCAAAGAGGAAGAGGCCGTTGCTGTCTAGGAGGAGGCGTTTGCGCCTCTGGTGCAGGACGAGGGCCAGCATGGCGAAGAAGGTGAAGATGAAGAGGATGAAGATCTGGCCCTCGGTGACCAGGTACCAGTAGTACAGGCCACTGGGCACCACCAGGAGCAGGGCCGCCCCTGGCATGGAGCGTGGCGCTGCTGCGGGAGTGAAGCAGCCACTGAAGTACATGAAGAGGATGAGGAAAAAGGGGATATACCACATGCAGTGGCCCAGGTACTCGTCGTAGTAGTAGAGCAGCTCGAAGGAGTCGATCAGCGACTCGGGCCAGAGGTCCCTGATGATGGGGTTCTCGCGCACTGACAGGTGGTGCTGGTAGCCGCTGAACAGCAGCCGGTGGTTGACGGAGTCCCCCACCAGATGGATGCTGGCGCCCATGATGAAGGTGATGACGCTCACATAGATGATGGAGCGTGGCAGGGTGCGCGGGGATCGCTCGACGAGCTTGAGCAGGAGGAAGGGGGTGATGACGTTGTAGGCCATGTGGAAGTAGTCCCCCACACTAGGCTTGTTGAGCGGAAACCACTCCAGAGGAAACACCAACATGGCAATGGGGCGGCCGAAATCCAGATATATGTTTTTAATACTCTGAGGAGTGAGGGATGTTTCCCTGAAACTAGCTTCTCCTTATTTCTGCATTATTAGTGAGGACACCCACGGGATTGCCATTTGGGGCTGACTCTCCTAGAGGTCTCTGCCTCCCCTCCAATGGGCACCTGCAGGCCCCTCTCAGAGCCATCGCTGCCACAGCCATAGGCACGATGCACCTGGTGGCACCCTAAAAAAGGAGACTCACATTTTCTCTGCCTTACTCACACTCCTTTCAAAACCAGTTTTTAACGTCCACTGCAACTCTTTCCAGCACTCCTCAGTAATCCAAGAAAGAAAATGCGCGACTGGCATGGTTCCCCGAGTACTGAAGAGACTACCGGCACCGCACCCTTCCATTTGGACCTCTGGTTCTACTTCACTGTGCAGAACTGGGTTCTGGATTTCGGCCGCCCCATTGCCATGTTGGTGTTTCCTCTGGAGGGCTTTTCTTTTTCAAGAGGTTTGGGGCAACGAAAACAGTGGTCAATTTGCTGCCACTGCCTTAACTTCTTACAAGATTCCATGGATTTTACCCATTATTGTTGTACTCCATCTGTGCAAATGGAGTAAAATATCTCAGTCTTATTGAACTGGGCTGGGACTTAAGCGGTAAATAGAGCACAGGCCCTGCTTGTATGAAATCCTGGGTATGACCTTGGTAGCATGTTGCCCCCAAGCACTGTGACAATGACAAGAATCTTTTTTTGTTTTTGTTTTTTTGGGCCACACCTGTTTGATGCTCAGGGGTTACTCCTAGCTAAGCACTCGGAAATTGCCCCTGGCTTGGGGGGACCATATGGGACGCCGGGGGATCGAACCTTGGTCCTTCCTTGGCTAGTGCTTGCAAGGCAGACACCTTACCTCTAGCACCACCTCACCAGCCCCATACAAGAATCTTAATATTAATAGAAAATAGTTTTGACCTCATGGATCCACTGAGAATATAAAGAAAACATCCAGAGATCTAGAGGCTACATTTGAAGAATCACTGACTCACATATGGTAGCCCCCAAAAGTGTCTGTCTTTTGATGGCTCTGCCAGAAATCACAGGGAAGAGTCTGGCAGACCCATCTGGGACCTGTTCATCTCTCCGAAACATCATCACTCTGAGGAGGAGAAGCTTCTCTGAATGGTCAGGCTTGAATCATGGAAGGACCTCTAGGAAGGATGGGGTTACCCAGCCCACCCAAAGCACAGGGAAGGACCCACTGAGGAAGGAGCGCCTCTCTTCCAGGAAGAAGAGGGGTTGGCCGAGCCAACCTAGTACAGATTTACAGGGAAGAGTTAATGTCAGTAAGTGCCAGACATTGTTCCTGTGGGAGGCTTCAGAAGCAACAGAAGAGATCAAAGCTGAGGAGAAGATTCTCAGGCATCCTTGAGGGCACTAGGTCCTACAGCCAGTTTGCCTGCAAGTTCATGCAACACTGCAGGGAGAACCAAGTGACCAGACTGAGGTTTGCTTAAACCAGTGGTCCTCAAACTACTGCCACATATTGTATTTGTTCCCATTTTGTTTCTTCACTTCAACACAAGATATATGAATGTGCATAGGAATTTGTTCATAGTTTTTGTTTTTACTATAGTCCAGCTCTCCAAAGGTCTGACAGACAGTGAACTGGCCCCCTATTTTATCTTATTTTTTTGTTTTTTGGGTCACACCCGCAGTGCTCAGGGGTTACACCTGGCTCCACGCTCAGAAATTGCTCCTGGCAGGCATGGGGGACCATATGGGATGCCAGACTTGAACCAATGACCTTCTGCATGAAAGGCAAATGCCTTACCTCCATGCTATCTCTCCAGCCCCGTGGCCCCCTATTTTAAAAGTTTGAAGACCACTGGCTTTAACTGTGCAAAAGGTGGATGGTCCCTTCTGCAGTCTCTGTCAGCAAACCAAGAGCTGTAGACATTTGTTTCCTCGGTCAGTCAGCTTGACTCAGGAATCAGAAATATGGGACCTTCAGGGAATAGGGACTGAATAAGTGAAAGGGAATTCTGAAGCTGGGGTGTCATATAAGAATTTTTAGGGATTTCCTTGGAGGTGCTATTGGGCAGTGATCAGTGGACTGTGGTGTGTGAAGTTGTGCTTCTGGCAACACTCAGTCAATTGGTTCCATGACTGGACTGACTCAGGTCCAGCAGTGCTGGGGTCTCAGAGCTAGTCTCAGGGGTGCTTGGGAGGCTGATTGGTGCTGGAATCAAACTTGGGTCATTGTACATGCCAGGTCCACATCCCTGACCCTTAAACTATCTCTCCAGCCTTTGTATGGAGATTCTAAAATCGCATCCACCCAAATGCAAGTCTGGTACAGGGCTTTTCACATTTGCTGTTTAAATCTCTGCCTTCTATTTATTTACACTCAGAATTCTGAAAGTAGGGGCTGGAGAAATAGCATAGAGGCAGGATGTTTGCTTTGCATGCAAAAGGACGGTGGTTCGAAACCTGGCATCCCATATGGTCTCCCAAGCCTGCCAGGAGCAATTTCTGAGCATAGAGCTAGGAGTAACCCCTAAGTGCTGCCAGGTGTGACCCAAAAAAAAAAAAAAAGAAAGAAAGAAATTTTGAAAGTAAATAATAAATAAATGTGACCCAATATGGTCACATCAGAGTTCACTGGGGATCATCTTTGTCTGGAAATAGGTTTTGGGTCTCCTTAGTTTCATCCCCTCCCAGGCTTTCTCCTGGTTCTCTGCATTCTCAGCCTCCTTTGCTTATCCCATCAGTGTGGGTAGTCTTGGGGTGCCTGGACATAAAACCTCCTTTCTTCTCTGGAGGCAATGTGATCTGTCCTGTGCTCAGTGACGACCACTTTTCTTTCCTAAAACTGCAGGAAAACTGTTCCTCCTCCTTTTGCACATACAAACACATTCTTTGTGCACTAATTTGCCTTCTTTTCCCCTCAAGAGCTGGGATAATCAGAGCAATTGGTGCCCCACTGGTACCAAGTCTCTCATGAACCCATGTATACACTGGGGACTAAAGCATGTGATCTGCTCATTCAGATGTCCAGGCTGTGTGTGTGTGTGTGTTTGTGTGTGTGTGTGTGTGTGTGTGTGTGTGTGTGTGTGTGAGAGAGACAGAGCAGAGACAAAGAGAAGGAATACACAGCTGTTTAGCCATCTTTCAGATGATCATTTATGTGCAAATATTTAGTTCTAACCCCTTGAGAAACACGTGATTGTTCTAGAACGCGATTGAGTCAGAAAGAGACTATAAAGTGCCAGGCAGTGATAGTAAATGTGGAGGGCATGAAGGTGGAAAAGTCTATGTCCATTCCTCAAAGCAGCTGGAAGGGTAAGTAATGAAAATCTGTTTATGAATCCCACACTGTCCAGTCCCAGCGTGCTGTAGCAGTGGAGTGAATGTAAAGGAAAATTTTTGTATTCACTACTTAAGTACATACAACTTCCCACATCTTAACATTTGGGAAATCAGTTGGGCTGTGTGGAACAGGAGATCTGATAAGAACACATGGTGTCAGGAACTAATTGGCAGCATTGTTTGCTTTACTTCTTGTGCACAAAGCAAAGATTGAAATCCACTGTGGGTGCTGCCCTAGACTTACACAACATATTAGTTGGCTCTCTCAGAGAACATTGAAATTGAATTTGTCACCCATAGCAACATCTTTTTAAACTCCCATTTACATTTCTTTTGGTGTCTCTAACCCTGCATTCCCTTAAGCTGCTCAGAAGTCCTATGTCTCCATTCCTCTCTCTCCTTACTCTCCACTGAAACATAGCAGAGCATCTTTCTTCTCCTTACCTGAGAGGACACATTGTCTTCTCTTCTTCTTCCTGCTCTTCCTTACTCCATTCCTGGCACCCCTGGGAAGCAATCTCACTCATTTTCAAAGAGCATCTCCCCTGCTGTGGCTTTACCAAGATCAGTCCAGAGGTCAGTTCCAGGTGTGTCCAGTGGGACTGTCCTACACAGAACCAAGGTAGTGGGACCAGAAAGCCAGAGTGGGCTGGAAGTACAGAGTGCAGCTGGTAGGGTGCTTACTTGCCTTCTACATGGCTGACCTGGGTTTTATCCTTGGCATCTCTTGTGGTCCCTTGAACTCAGCCAAGAGTGATTCTTGAGTGCAGAGCCTAGAATACACCCTGAACATTACTGGGTGTGGCCCCCAAATCAAAAGTGAAATAAAATAAAATAACAGAGAGGGGAGAGGCCCTGCTCAGGCAGAACTCATGAGGGAGTTAAGGAAACACAGTCAACAGAGGTGGAGCCAAAGTACAATCTGATCTGCAAAGCCCAGGGCAAAGCTAGCAAAGTTGGTGATTGCTCCAGGCCTGTGGGTAGCGTCGAGTTCATGAGAATCCAGGAAGTCTTTGTTTACCAGGTGACTTACTGGCTCTTGATTGTCGGGAAGGATGAGCCCCAGACTCTCAAGAGGTCTTTCCCTGACTCCTAGGAATGATGCTAAGCCTCCAGACCTCCTTTGCAGCCCTGCTGGTGGGTGAAATCTTGTCTGAAGAGGGCTGTGTTTGACCAAGTGGGTCAGGTTTCACATTTAATCCAGCCTCAGTGACCTCCATCAAGGTCCCTCTCCAGTGAAGCCCCCAGAATGACCTAGACAGTTGGAGAAGAGCAGCTGAAGCAAGCCGCGATGTGTGCTCAGGAGGCATCGATTAGGTGTGGACACCAGGTCGGCAGGTGTGGTTTCCAAGAGGCAGGGTGAGTTGAGGCCATCGCCCAGTGTTGGCACAACTGCCAGCTTTGCCTGGGAAGGGCCCTGAGAAAGGGGTGGGCCTGGCCAGGTGATGCTGAGTGAGGACATATATTAGGAAGTGTCGCCCCCAGGGACGCAGAGCCATGAGGCTGGCAGGAGCACCTCGTTCTCTGTGGCTGCCAATTAAATTGGCTATTCAAAAGCTGAATTTGGGGATTTTAGCAACAAAGTATTGTGTGAGGCCCTGAGTTCAATTATGGCACTGCACAAAAACAACAGAAAGCAAACACTGAGTCTGGGGCAAGCTAAACTGGTCTTGCATCACTAATCATCAGAGTCACCTCCCCGATCTGAGCTATGGACAGGGAACAAGGGGCTATGTCCTGCCCTGCTTCGAGTACACACCTCACTCTGACAAGTGAAGTCTGGGCAGATTCCTGGGTCAGAACTGTAATGGCTCCAATCTGTCCTACTCCGTGCTGGGCACAGTGGCCACTAGACAAGCTCCTGCAGAGAGAACTTGAGACAGGTTGGTGGGTGCGAAGTGCAGTTAGAAAGGGTCACTGGGGCCCGGAGAGATAGCACAGCAGCGTTTGCCTTGCAAGCAGCCGATCCAGGACCAAAGGTGGTTGGTTCGAATCCCGGTGTCCCATATGCTCCCTCATGCCTGCCAGGAGCTATTTCTGAGCAGACAGCCAGGAGTAACCCCTGAGCACCGCCGGGTGTGGCCCAAAAAACAAACAAGAAAAAAGGGTCACTGAAGGCTCCCTAGCACATGGAAAAGTCTTGGTTTGTACAGATAAAGGAAACAATTGATCTGGGTCAGAAGAGCAGATCCAAGAGCACCAGTTGGGGAAACACATTAATCTGAAAGCTTATATTAAATTTTTATAGGGGCCAGAGCGATAGCACAGTGGTAAGGCATTTTTGCCTTACACATGGCCAACACAGGATTGACCCCAGTTCGAATTCTGGCATCCCATATGGTCGCCCAAGCCTGCCAGGAGTGACTTCTGAGCACAGAGCCAGGAGTAACTCCTGAGTGCCACCAGGTGTGACCCCAAAACCAATATGTATATATATGTATATACATATAAGCATACATACATACATACATACATATTATATAAGCAGATAAAAAAGAAAAATCGAGTTAAAAAAGAAAAAGAAACACACTTATAAATTTAGGGAGTCAATGAAAAAACAACACAAATTCAGGAGGTCCAGGCAGGTGTGACAAAGGGCAGGCCTTTGGACCCTGGCAGATGACACTCTGACATTAGGGGCTATTAAGAGAACTTATTGTCTCCCACAATGGATATCTTCTCACCTTAGATGGCAACTACTGAAGGATTTTCTTCACCTCTCACTTGGCACAAACCACAGAATTTTTGAGTAGAGTTGGGTAGAGGCATTTTCTCGAGAGAATCTCAAGGTTTGCTCTGATGAGAATAAGGTATTGGCACAGACTTCCTCTTTTGCTGTGTCTCCCGGGAAGCCCCCATCACAGTTCTTGCTTCTCCACCACCACTCAGCAGCCTTTCTGCTCCTATACATGCAGCCTCCAGCTTTCTTCAGTCATCAAATGTTTTCTGTGGGCTCAATCTGGACACACACGATCTGGGCTGTATGTGCCCTCCCTGACTTGCTGGAGAGAGGTAGCAGGTAAATAAACAATGAGGTCTCACTCAGGAAAATGTGGGTGCAGAGACTGAAAGTCAGAGTGACTTACTGGGTCTGGGGGAAATCCCCTTCTGATAGTCTCTTATAGCCCCAAATTCCCCAGAGCAGAGATCAGAAGTAGGAGGAACTCAAAATACTCCTCGCTCCTTTTCCACTCACCCAAGATCCTCCACTCATGCCTCTGGTAAACTCTCCCAAGTAAGCAGAAAGAAGAAACAGGAGTTTGGAGTCCCTGGTTTCCTGCAGTGCGGTGGATAGGAACCTTTAGCTGCTTTCAAAGTGTGTGGGTGTGTGTGATGGGAGATCAACCTCATACCTGACAACCTGGATGTCAGCCTTCAGCACCTGAAGGAAGTAGCCGCATGCATTTCCCCAGTCTAGTCTAGCCCACAGGTGGAGCCTTGGGGAGATAGAGGATAAGATAAGACCCTGGTGCTGAGACAGACCCTGGAGAAGAGTGACTTAGGTACACAGCTGGAAGCCATTCAGATCTGGGTTTGAATTATTAGTCGTGGAATGCTTGCAAAAATAATAATAAAAAAAATAATAATAAAGGCACAATAGTTCCCTCTAAATGGGAGAATGACTGTCTCCCAATACTATAGACCCAAGACCATGTCTCTACAGAGTAATACAGTGTGTGGGGGGCTATGAAACCGGACTTAACAACTCACAGGCTAGCACTGGTGTTTGTGAGGTGGCTGTGGTGGGTAGGAGAGAAAGTGTGTGTGCAAACCACAGAGTTCCTTGCTCAGGTGAGAGGCCCAGGGAACTGTACTTGATCCTAGGGAGACAGTAATCTAGTTTCTCTCTCTCTCACTCACTCTCTCTCTCTCTCACTTTCTCCAATTTAGTCTCTCTCCCTCTTTCTAATCCAGTGTCTCTCTCTCTAATCTAGTCTCTCTCTCCTCTCTCTCTCTCTCTCTCTCTCTCTCTCTCTCTCTCTCTCTCTCTCTCTCTCTCTCTCTCTCTCTCTCTCTCCTCTCTCTCTCTCTCTTTCTTCTCAGTGCCTCCCACCTCCACTCTAAACACTGCTGACTCTGCACAGCAGGTCCTTTCCCTGAGGGGCAAGTCTGTCACCTGCCCCTAGCCCCAGTATTGCTATGAGTTCTCACTAGTACCATCAGCCATGGCCAGACTGTTCTCCCTCTGTGGTCCTCTTTTGAATGCTGCAATCTCTCCTTTCTTGAGTGTTTTTTTTTTTGGGGGGGGGCACACCCGGTGATGCTCAGGGGTTACTCCTGGCTATGCGCTCAGAGTCGCTCCTGGCTTGGGGGACCATATGGGACGCCAGGGGATCAAACCTTGGCCCGTCCTAGGCTAGCGCTGGCAAGGCAGACACCTTACCTCTAGCGCCACCACGCCAGCCAGAGTGTTTTTTTTTTTTTAATCACCCTTTTCCTGCCCTTCCATTGGGGAAACTAAAATCCCTTCAAGTCCAACTGGGGCATTTCTGGTAGCACCATCGAGGCAATGAGCACTGCCTGTACTGATTGTCCACACAGCTCTTACAGTGCCCTTGTCAGGGTCCACCAAAGGAAAGGCCAGGAGGCCCCTTTCTAACTAGTTCCATGCCAAATTTGCACACAACCAAGCACGGCAACAGTGATTATTTTAGGTTCTACTAAGTGGCCAAGTTCAGGAAGAGCTCAGCCTGGAAAACTCGTAAGATAATAGACTCCAAAATCCACAGGTGCCCCTTTCCACAGGAGGCATCATTTCACACTCTAAGCTAAGGGACTTAGGCAGGTCCCTTCCCCTCCCCATAACTAAAATTTCTCACCAGCCAATAAAGGACCCGGCCTTAAGGGTCTGCCCTATCATGCCTGGAAATCCACTAGAGGCAGGCTCCAGGGACAGGCCCACAGGTGAGAAAGGAAAATGGGGAGCTGGTGAATGGGCCCAGGTGGACCATGAACAGTTGATACAGTTGTTCAAAGGGACAGAGGACTCAGATCAGATGGGGGCCATGGTCGGTGTGCAAATTACCTGGAAGAGGGAAGACTATGAGGAGCATCACAGCATCAAGGTCAAGCTAATACCTCCAGAAACTCCAGAGCAGGCTCTGGGGGCAGGGAGGGAAGCTTGAGCCCAGACAGTGAGCTAGAATGTCAGGGCTCCAGCTCAAGAGGCTGGCTCTGGGCCAGGCTCTGGGGTCTGGAGGAAAAGCAGAAAGCATAGAAACACTAGGGACAGGGGCCCTCCATACAGGGTGGCTCCACTGCACAGCTTCGGGGGTGGGGTGGGGCATAGTATGAAAAACAATGTGGCTGGTGTTTTATAAATTGTGCCACGTGGAACATGCTAGGCTCTGGATCCTGAACTTGGGTGGCAGGAACTTCGGTACAGCCAGCTGGCAAGAAGCCCACTGTAGCAGGAAAGGCTGTTTCTCTACCCCTCCTGTGGGGAGATTTAGGGGAGTACAGCCCCCATATGGCCACAAGAGCCCGGGGTCAAGAGGGGAGCAGAGACAGGTTCAATTAGAACTTCCTTTGGACCTACAATGTGCTCCCATTTCTGGAAGATGCCCCCCACCCATCACTGCATTCTCCACATGGGCTTGGGAGCTCAGCCAGCAAGAAGGGAGGGCCTGGGGGAGCTTCCAGGTCGTTTAAAAACTGCCATCAGGGCCTGGGATCCCAGCACTGTGCTGCTGGAGCACCTTGCAGAGGGCACTTGAGGAGAGCAGACTCCAGGCTCTGCCTCACACCAACCCACTGATGCTTTCACCCAGGCTCCCAGATGCCTGCAGATGCCCAAGAAGGGATCAGCATCATTCTCACTAGAGGCAGTCATGAGGCTTAAAAGTGTGCATTAGCCCTCATTCCCTGTCTCCACCCTGTCAGAGGAAGGAAACTACAGCAGTGACCTGGCCCTGATAACAGGACTCAGGGTCTGTCCCTCCACTAGAAGAGGACTGGGAGCAAAGGCAGGCCCCCAACTTTCTCTTTCATTTAAACCTATCCCTTTAATATGTAAAAGCCCACCCAGATCTCACTTGAACCTCCCCACCTGGGTGAATTGGTACTTGTTTAATAAAGAAAGGTCAGGGGGCTGGAGAGATGGTATGGAGGTAAGGCATTTGCCTTTCATGCAGAAGATCAGTGGTTCAAATCCCGGCATCCCATATGGTCCCGAGCCTGCCAGGAGTGATTTCTGAGTGTGGAGCCAGGAGTGGCCCCTGAGTGCTGCCGGGAAAGAAAAGAAAAGAAAAGAAAAGAAAAGAAAAGAAAAGAAAAGAAAAGAAAAGAAAAGAAAAGAAAAGAAAGAGAGAGAGGGAGGGAGAGAGAAAGGAAGGAAGGAAGGGAAGGAAGGAAGGGGAGGGAGGGAGGGAGGGAGGGAGGGAGGGAGGGAGGAAGAAAGAAAGAAAGAAAGAAAGAAAGAAAGAAAGAAAGAAAGAAAAGAAAGAAAGAAAGAAAGAAAGAAAGAAAGAAAGAAAGAAAGAAAGAAAGAAAGAAAGAAAGAAAGAAAGAAAGAAAGAAAGAAAGAAAGAAAGAAAAAGTCTGGTTTGGCAGGAGGTGAGAAGCAAACTGACTCAACTGATTCTCTCCTAATTGGGTTGGTTTATTAATTTTTCACGGCTACCCTGCTTCTTCAGACCCCATTCATTTAGGGTTGAAAATACGGAATGGGGGCCAGAGAGGTGGTGCTAGAGGTAAGGTGTCTGCCTTGCAAGCGCTAGTCAAGGAAGGACCGAGGTTCGATCCCCCAGCGTCCCATATGGTCTCCTCAAGCCAGGGGCAATTTCTGAGCGCTTATCCAGGAATAATCCCTGAGCATCAAATGGGTGTGGCCCCAAAAAACGAACAAAAACAAAAAACAAAAAACACGGAATGTGGGGTGATTTCACAATGTGGGGATTTATTTTACATCAGTCCTGTTTGAAGTTCACCCTGAGGATCTCACTTTCTCTGACCAGACTCGCAAGCAGAAGCTGTGGTCTCCTCACTGTCCAACTCTTTAGGAACATTCTAGATGCAGAGAGGGACCAAGTCTCAACTGCTATGCTCTATCCACAAACCTCCCCAACCAAATGGTGACTAGGGCTCCTGTGAAACACAAAGCTCTCACTCCACAAGCTTTCAAATGCTCTTTATTAAAAATCTCTCTTTTGTAAAAACAAACACTTGCAGTCCGTTATACAGATCAGGAAAAGTGGTGATGATTTATATAGGTCACTCAACAAATTCCAAAACTTTACAGGTCAAACTTAAATTAACTCAGGGTTTCCTCTTTCCACCCCCACCCCCATAAACTCAGATAACAAACTCTGGTCCAGTTCAAGTATAATCTAACAGATCATGGCCTTGCCTTTGTCCAAGAAAGAAAACCCTGAAACTCAGGGCTGCTATTCACACCAACGTCTAATTTGCTAAAGTCCAGGTACACGTCATTTCAGGTGTCTATGAAGTAAAGAAAATTACACAAGTTTTTTGTTACCAGAAAGCAGAAGACAAGTAAATCTGCTGCTTCAGGGAGCAGCTGCTCTTGAACAACCTTGTGGAGAGAGACTCTATTATATGGCTGATAAACACTGAAGAAAGGCTTTATAAACCCTACCAGTATTTTTCTTGGTTACCTTGAATCCTGTATTGTGTGACACACATAGGAACAAAAAGTGCAAGTTGTAGAGTGGGTGAAGGACCATGCCAATGGAATAATATAAAAATAAATAAAATACACATATATATGTACATACGTCTCTAAACCATCCATCGTTTTTTTTAAATAGAAGGCTCTGACCGAATGCAGCGTGAGCCTCCAGCTCATCTCCTCCTCCTCGGGGCTCTCTCTAGCTTTCCAATATGGAGAAGGTCAGTCTGTCAGTAAGAGAACCATTCTCCAACTCAGGCAGGCGGGAGGCTGTTTGAACAGCCTTCCAGATTTCCATGGGAACGCTGCTAGGGGGATGCTGCCAAGGTCAGCTTCCTCTTTGCTGGGGGAGAAGCTGCATGCCTCTCTGGAAGCACAGTTCTGCCTCTGAGGGATGTGGAAGACTTTTCCTAGTGAAGCGGCCAGAGATCTGGTTGGAGACATACAAGATCAAAGGTTTTTCTGAGAAATAGTAGGTTTCCCGAACACCAGGTAAAAACCTGTGTTAGCAGCCAGGAGACAAGGTCTGAGCTGAGCCACAGCCTCAAATCTTAGGCTATTCTGAGCCTCCTCTGTCTCACAAAGGCCTGGCACTGACTGAGTGGGTTTTCTATCTGCTCTGGCCTCTCCTGCTCTGTTCAAGTCTTGAGTACTTGTCTCCTCACTCCAAACAGTAGGCCCCAGGACAGGGCAATTGCTTTAGGTTTGGGCTCTTTTCTTTCTGTGTTTCCTTTCCTCCCTGAGCCATGGTTCAGCATTGAACTCAGACCATCTCTCTACCCTCTACCATTCTTGCCAAGGACATAATGTGCGGTCTACTCATATCAACTGTAAAAACAATGATACGAACAATAAAAATTAAGTCAAACAATCCTGTGCTGGTCTCCCTGCCTGGGGTAAGGAACAGAAGCCAAAGGAAGGGCTCTCAGGGGGCCCAGCCAGTATCTCAGCTGCTGGAAACAGTTCCAGCATCTCCAACCTCACCCAAGGTCTTCTCTGCAATTGAGGAGCCCCTTTCCACCCAGTTCCTTTGTGCTCAACACCTCTGGGTAACAGGCCCAACTGGGGCCTGAAGGCACTGCCCCCTCTCCCCCACAAGAGTCCCATGGGATAAGGGCTCTGTTTTAATAACTTGACATCAAAGTCTACCCATGGGGTCAATTCGGAGATGCCCTTGACCTCCTGCTAAATTGGAAAGTATCCACATAAAATATCCAGCTATCCTCAAAGGCCTCACTTAGGCCAGCAGCCTGGCACCAGGGACTAGAACCCATTTCTACTTCCTCTCCAGGGCCAGCTGAGGTCCCAGATTTAGTGGGTAGGAGAGACATTTCTGTTTCATTCCTAATGAAGTGAACCTACCTCAAGTCCACTGCCCAGAATAGACCCAACCCAGGATTGAGAGACAGGGTAAAGTGTTTGGAGAGAATCTAAGAGAGGTTTCAAAATGAAGAGCTCTTTCCTCCTCTATGAAATTCCTTGAGTTTAATTTTAAGGCATTAATCTGTTAGACCATTAAAATAATTGAGAGATAAAACAGCTGTTTAAAACAGGGGCTTTCCAAAAGGACACTCCCTGCTGGTTACTGAGGGTGCCTCTCCCTAAGATAAGCAAGACCCCAATGGGGTCCTCTACCTCTACCAGGATGCTAGGCAGGAAAATGTCCAGGTCCACTGAAGTAGCTTTTGACCCAGGCATTTTCATGAAATCCTTTTCTAGGATGACTTAGCTTGCCCTGACCTGTCATCGCCCATCAAGAATTTGAACATGAAAATCCCTGAGAAGTTGGATTTGATGAAAAAGGAAATGACCTTTGACACAGAAGGAGGAGAGAGGGCAAAAGGGAGGGAGGAAGAAGGGACGAGAGAGAAGCACTGAAGGATTGTGTGAAGGGGACCAACTCAACAGGGAATGAGTGGACACCCCATGGTGGACACATAGGGGTCATGGTGTCAGGCACATCAAGGGTTGTTATGAGTCTGAGAACAAACCCAGGCAGCATGTGGTTTGCCTGGTTTTTTTGTGCAGAGGCTGGTACAGGCCCCCAGGGACAGTCCCCCTCACGGCCCTCCTCTCACTGCAGCCATAAAGCAGCAACAACACAGGGACTGGTCAGAGCTTCTTCCTCTCAAAGTGCGGCACAATTCCACTGTCCTCAGGCCGTGGGCTGCCAGCCCCCTCAGTCTCCTTCAGGCCCTCCTCTGCCAGCTGGGACAGGTATTTCTGTGTAGCAAAGACAGAAAAAGCAGAGTGTCAGTGGGGTCTAGGCAGGAAAGAGGGCAGGACTCTGCCCCCTTTGCCATCTTGCCCAGATCTCTGCATTAACTAATGTGCTCCCTCCCTTCTTGGCATTAGTTGCTAAGCCAGACTGACATACCACAGCCTTTATTCTGGGCTAAATCCTAGACCTCTCTCACATAAACCCATTTCATCCTCACAGCAGCTCTACTTGTTTCCTGGAAAGAGCCCTCATTTCAAGGCAACTGTCCACACCAGAAAAGCTGAGGGAGGAGAGCTTTCCAGAAGGATGGTGGAAGGGCTGAGGAGAGAAAACGATGTTTGGTAGCAATTGTGAAAAACAAAACCACAGCCTGACACTGTGAGCCTCCCAACAACCTATTTCCTGTCAAGCCCGTGGACTGCTGAGTGTTCTGGAGGGGCCTCACTCAATTTCTGTTTGTGCCTAGCCCTACACACTTACTGCCCTCATGGCCTCTTTCCAACTCTGGATTTGATCCAGCAATCTGGAAGGGGGCTCTGGCTGGGAGGTACGAGGGATGCTCTGATCGATGGGGCAACAAAGAGCACTGGAATAAGAGTTAGCAGAGTGAGGCCCAGCACAGTGAGTGAGTGTTTGGGAGCTACAGACCAATGATCCAGGTTCAAATTCCAGGTAATTCAGCAGGTAAGTTACCCCAAACACCTGACATCTGCATTGTGAAAGTAACAACAGGAACCAGGACAGAAGGTTGCTATGAAGGCCTGGAGCAGTACCCCAAGCATGGACTGTGGTGCTTGTCACAGAAGAAACACTCAGGCCTGTGCCCTTTGTCCTGAGTGGAACCTGCCTCAGTTTCCCTATCAGTGCAATGGGGAAAGTGTCATGCTGCTCCTTGTCTGCTTGTAAGGGTCAGGCAAGGCAATACACATTAGAAGACAGGTCTGTTGGCTTCTCTGGAAGATGCTTGCTTGGTTGAGAGACAAGAAGTCTGATGGAAAGAGGGAGGACAGCTGTGAACCCCGGAAGCCCAGCTGTTGTCTGAGGCTGGGTTCTTATGGTTGTCAGTTCAGAAAGAAAAAGCGCTTGGGGCCGGAGAGATAGCATGGAAGTAGGGAGTTTGCCTTGCATGCAGAAGGACAATGGTTCAATCCTGGCATCCCATATGGTCCCCCGAAACTGCCAGGAGTAATTTCTGAGCATAGAGTCCGAAGTAACCCCTGAACGCTGTCGGGTGTGACCCCCCCCCAAAAAAAATACACACACATAAAGAAAAAGGTGCGCTCACCAAGAAGCAGGTGTGTGCTATGGACAGGCACATGGAGCTAAGGGCTGGCCACAGCGGCCGGGCTCTTCTTGTTGCCCTGGATCCCTCTGGATGGGATCTTGATGCCATGACCCCTAAAAGAGGACTGGAGGAAGAGTAGGAGCCTCACACCTGCTGCTGCATCCCAAAGCAACCCCCGCTCCTGACCAGGCCTGCTGGTGAGTGCTAAGTTTACAAGCACCCTGACCTCCATGAAGGCCAGTACTGGCTGCTCACACATCAGAATTCTTCCCTTATCACAACCCAGGGTGGGTGAGACTGTGCAGACAGAGGTACTTGCAAGGTCATGGCAGAAACTCTATCTAGGGAGTCTGCAGCAGAGACAGGTGTGTGGGGGAAACCTGAACTGGGCAGGCGGATGGATGGGCCAAGCACTGTCTGGTCCCTACGTGCCTGGGAACCACAGGAATGGCTGCTGCCTGCGGGGCAGTGGAGAGAGACTCTTTGGGGGAGCTGGCATGGATCCCACATACAGCACCTTGGGCTGTGAAGCAGGATCTGGAGTCAGAGGGCCTGACCCGTCTGTCTTCTTCCTGGTTGACCTGGTCTGTGTGGTCTCCCTGAAGGCAGCACAATCCAGCTGGGAAGGCTGGAGGAGATACTGAGATAGCAGCCCCCGCTGGGAAGGTTTCATACATTTTTTCAGGCAGAAAATAAACCAAGGGGTACAAATTGAGGTCAGGAGGGTGTGTTTTAGAAAGATGCCAGTGGCTTTGAGGACCAAGGACCAGCACTCGATGATTTTGAGACCCGTGTCCAGCCCTGTCACTTTGTCTAGGCAGTAGATGATGAAGCGGGATATGCAGCTGCCTTCAGCCACCCCTCTGAGGCTCTGTCTGGCTACATCAGGCTTTGGGGGTGTGGGGGTTCCGCCAAGAGAGGATTGACCATGACCTGGGTCCTGCGGCTTCCTCAGTCACAGAACAGCTGCTTACTGAGAGGAAATCAAGAGGCTTAAATGACCTGTGTTTGGGCAGAGCAGTCTCTTGCACACAGTGACCCAGGCCATGACATTATGGGTCTCAGCTTGCAAGATCTGAGAAGCTTAGAAGGAAGAGGAAAGTGATTAAGCATCAGGTGACCTGGTCCCAGGCCTGGCCACCAACCACCTGCATGACTGCACACCAATGAGGGCCTCTGTTTCCTTAATTATAAGACTAGGGCACTAGCCTCTCTTAGTTTCTTGAGTTTGGTCTGCTGCTTTCTTAGGTTCTTGGTTTGCCCCAAATTCTGTCTTGTAGCATTGTCTAGGAGATTGTGGGTCACATCCTCTTTCTCAACAAAAGTGACAGTAATGTGCATGCTGCTCTGAGGCCTGCTATGACCGGAACTCCCTGGGGATTTCCCCAACCAAAACTAGCAGTCTTGGCAGTACAAATAAGGGGGGATGGGAGGTGAGTTTGAGAGAGTTGCTCCTGGGTAAAGACATACCAGGCTTTTTGGGTTTAAGTTGCTCACACCAGTCTAGACCCAGAGTTCAGTTATGAATGTCCTACGGTGCCTATGTTAGGTGTCTGTTAAAGAACATTGGGACATGCTTTTTTTCCTCCACATGTCAACATTTCTGAAACTGACCTGCATTTTATAGCTGCTAGAGTCTCAACTCCATTTATAACTTTCTTTTTTACTAGTTAGCATCCAAACAAGTCTTGAGTATCTTGCAAGTTGTGGCACCCCTATGGGATTTATATATCTCTTTCAATATACTATAAAACTTGTCTTTTTTATGAGTTGTCACTTACAGTCTAACAGAAGCTTCATGGGGATGGGGATTTTCTTTCTTGGTCTGGTTGGTTTTTTTTTTCCTGTTTCTGGTCGTTGTGTCTCTAGCTAGAGCAATGTGTCCCTGGCTAGAGCAATGTCTGGAATGTGATAAGGAGCTGTTATGTGATGAGCTTCTAACCAGAATATAATCATGGTTTGTATTCGAGCAAAGCGAGAAGCCCAAGGTACAAGAGATGTGAGATAATGAGAAAGTTCTGCATCAGAAACACCCATGCACTTGGGGGTGGGGGGGTTGTCTGTAAGTCTTAATCAGGCCAGGGGCACTCTAAGTCACATGACTGCATCTAGTAGGGGACAGCAGATAGCTAGATACTGAGTAGCACATGGGGTTCAGCTCTGGGGAGCAGCCTGGTGGGATCAGGCCTCAGTGCAGAGCAGAAAGTCTCCAAGGGATGGACAAAGGTAGAAATTCTGAGATATAGGGGTGGAGGCACCCCAGTGCCCTGAGGGAAGCTGGGATTGATTACCTGTAAGTTCCTGTAGTGGATGGCGCTCCGGCAGTGGCTCATCTTCGCCATCTCCTCACTTGTATAGAACAGCCCACACAGCTTGCAGTAAAAGCCAGTCCTGGGTACCACGAACTCGACCCCTGGGGAACATGGGAGATGGATAGAAGTTCGTTAGGAAAGTAGAAAGAAGGCCTGGGGAGGAAACAGGACTAATGAAGTCCAGCTCCTTTTGCTGCTGACTTTGGCTGGTTACTACTACCTGGCTTCTCCCATCCTCAGTTTCCTCATCTGCAAAACTGACCACTGATAACCTCCACAGTTGGCAGTGATGGGGGGAGGTGCTCCTGAAGTGGGGTGCCTAGAAATCACAAGCTCTGGGAATCCTTCTCCCAGAACGCCTAGTGTCTGGAGGGAGGGAGGGAGGGAGGGAGGGAGGGAGGGAGGGAGGGAGGGAGGGAGAGAGAGAGAGAGAGAGAGAGAGAGAGAGAGAGAGAGAGAGAGAGAGAGAGAGAGAGAGAGAGAGAGAGCTGGGGGGTTTGCTCATCCTACTCTCTAAATTTCTTTTCTCCACACTGCACTCATCTCTGCAGCTGCTGTGGCCAGAGAACTCTGGGATAAAGCCCACACTTTGTTTTGGAATTCACGGAAGGACATTTTTTAAACAAACAAAAGCAAGAAAATATCACCCAGCAATATTTTGATCCAGATTATTTTTATTTTTTTACCCTACAGACTGTCTGTAGAGCATCTGGAGGGTGGAGATTATTACATTTATACCCTGTGGGGTGGGTACATTTTTTCTCCTCCATTTTCTTCATCTAGTAGTGAATCAAAAACACCCTCCACCCTTGGATGGGAGTTGTGGATGAAACGTTTCACCTTCAAGTTATTAGCCCAAGTCCCAGGACTCAGGAAGGCCTGGTAATTCTAAGGAAACTATCCTGGCAGTCTAAGAAGTAGCTCTGCTACAGTCCAGTTGATTCTTTTTCTAAGAGTGGCTGCCCTCTCCTCCCCCCAGGGGTTGTGGGGGTGTTAAGGATTCACCCCCTTGACAGAGATGTCAGCATAGTGGAGAGTGCTTTTGGGGTCTGTAAAGGGCAAGCCAGACATTGAGAACCTGTATCACCTTGGAAGGGTCAGCTGACAGGTTCCAGGGCCCGTTTCCTCACCTGAGGGGTAGTCACTGCCCTTTCTTCGTACACCTGACAGTGATGCCAGCCCAGGAGCATAGGTGACCACCCCACAGCAGGCCCACATCCAGCTCTGCACTGGGCAGATTCAGCAAGTGCTGCCACGTTTGGCTGGGCCTGTGCTTCCATCTGCTGTGCTGGGGGCGGAGGGAGGGGGAGAAGGAGTTGGTGAAAGGAGATGGGGAGGAACTGGGGAAGGAGGAAAAAAGGAGACAGGGGGTGAGGAGGAAGAGGGCAAAGGGAGGGAGAAGGGACTGTGAAAGGAGAGGGATAGAGGAAGGAAAGAGGAAGGAGGGAGACTGAGCTGGAAAAAAGGGGAGAAAGGAGGGTGAGGGAAGGAAATGGGGGAGGCTGGACCAGATCTTAGTGGGTCTGAACCCATCTCTAGAGCTGCTTCCACACTGTCCTCCTGCCTCAGGACACAGATCTAAAGGCACTGGAAACTCTGCATATAACTTTTGGGTTTATTTTCCAAAAAGTCACTTATCAATCAGCATGGAGGCGGAGGCCTGCGAGGAGGGAGCGGCAGGGGCCTGCCTTGGCTGATGGTGCTGCTGTGGTTTGGGGCTGGATGACCAATTCCCTAACTGTCACCTGGCAGTTGGCAGTGATACCAGCTGCCCCTGGGAGTCGGAAGGCCTTGCCCTGACTTTCAATTTTTGCAGAAATGGCTCAGCTTTGTTTGTGGGGGCCCATTTGGTCTTTGGATCTCACACTCAGGGTCTGGCTCCCAGTGAAGGAACATTAAATAATGTCCCCATTCAAGAGTCCCGCTTTGAGAAACCCCCTCAGTGCTCCTCTGCAGGAAGTCGACACCCTGCAGGAGAAAGAGACGTGACCCCTGGAGGCCACACAGAGCACTGCAGGTCAGAGCAGTGGGTGGCACCAGAAACAGCTGGGATTTTGGCTGCAGACTCCAGCAGAGGCCTCCCTGGTCCTTCTGGCCATGTCCCAGAAAGATGATCAAAACAGTTTCCAGATGTCGGTAAAAGGTTTCTCCAGAGAGGCCAATGGCCCACATCTAGGGCAGCGATATCCATACTCTGGCCTTCACCAGGGCCCCCTACAGAATCATTCTGGAGGGGGCTTTGGTCCCTGTTCTCACCCATTTTCTTGGGCTGCATTAAGAAAAAAGAGGGTCAGGACAAATGCTCTGCAGCATGGCTGGGAGCTACCCCAAGTTCCTGAGACATGCCCTGCCCACCCTGCTATGGATGCCTCTGGAATGTGAGGCTATGTGAACAGCATCAAAAAAGCATAGCAAACAAAAAAAACGCTGCCACAGCCCAAACAAGTTCTGGAGCTACTTGAGTGGTCCTCCCATTTTCAGCCTCTATTAAGCACTATCATTAAAGCAGCATTTGCCTTCTAATAATAGCTCCTGGCATGAGTAATTACAACTCTGTCATCCCAGCAAAGCCTAGGTGGGGTGAGGGGGGAGAGCAGGAGCACAAGTCTTGAGTTTGCAGTGGGTTCTGGGGAGGAAGAAAAAGCCTTGGTAGGCCATGTTGGCTGGGGGTCACCGGAGTGATCCTGGAGGACCTGGGCATCACTGTCCTCTTGCAAGCTCCCTCATTGAGTCCCTGAGCAATCGGATCTGTCCCCTCCTTGCACTCTTCATTCATTTTGCTCTCTAGAGTCACACATCCTTAAAGATGTATCCCACCAGTCACTACCCCTACAGTACTGACCGCTCCTGAAGAGCATAGGGTTATACACCCAAAGTGAGAAAACACAGTAACTCCCACCAACTACTTCAAAAGGAAGAGTAACAGAATGGGGGTCTTAGGCAGTACCTCCTGCTCGAAGGCATGAACATTGCCAGCATCCATTCCCTTAATACTCAAAATAGCCTGACATAGTAGTTTCTATAATAGTCCTTGTATTTACAAGTGAAGAAAGCCAAGTAGAGAGGTTAGAGAAGCCGCTCTCTGTGGCCCAGCCAGCTGGTTTTGATCCCAGAGTCTGAGCTCTTCATCACTGCACAAATATGGCCTCTTCCAGGCCACAGAAATGGTTCTGGGGTCCAGAGACCAGGGACAAAGGTCTTGCATGTGCAGGGATGCAGATTCGGCCCTTTGAACTGCATGACCCCTGACCCTAACATTGCCAGGTATAGCTCTGGTGGTTTCCAGAACTTCTAGGTCTAAGAATTACGGTGTCTGAGCGTTGAACCATCTGGCAAAGTTGACCAAGAATCACTGGGCGTAGCCCTTCAATATCCTGAGCACCACTTGGAAGGCCCATTAACAAAAACCATGCTCATTTCTGCACTGGCTAATCAAACTGGAGGGGCAAGAGTCAGAACGGTCTCAGATCAGAAATCCTGAATGCTGACCCAAACTTGCTGCGCCTTCTTGAGTAAACCTCTGGACTCCTGTGTCTTCACCTGTCCATGTCATCCTCCCACCGTCATCAGTGAAATAACAGATCTCAAAGGCATCTGAATGATTTATTTAATACAGAAACAACACTGAAAACAACCCAAGTGCCGGCCAGCAGGTAAATAAATAACAAAATGTGGTGGAGCTAGAGCTACAATGAGCATTTCTCAGCAGTAAAAAAAAAAAAAAAGAAAACAACCAATTGAATAGGCTGCAGAGAGAGAACATTGGTTAAGGTGCTTGCCTTGCAAGAGTCAACCACAGTGTGATCCCTGGTTCCACATATGGTCCCTCAAACACTGTCAGGAGTGACCCCCTGAGCACAGAGCCAGAAAGTCTTTGTGTAACTCCTGCACAATTTGGCTCAATCCCCCCAAAAAAAAATCAGATAAGGAAAATCCATATCGTATGAGACTCTCATACAAAACTTTAGGAGATAAACTAATATTTCACTAGTGGCTAAAGTAGATCAGTGGCAAGAGATTGAGAAGGAGCACAAAGAAGACCCAGGAAGTCTAGGGGTGCTGAACCTGTGGTTAGGCTCTAACTATGACTACGGTTAAGACTGATCAAAGAGGACATTTAAATATGTGCATGTCATTAATATCAGTCATGCAGCAATATGGAATAGTGTTGAAAACCAGATACTGCTCTCTGCATATCCTAACAGACTGGTATGACTGTAAACCAAAGAACAGATTGGTAATGACTGAAAACGAATTAAAACCCTTTTTTGGCCAAGAGAGCGCTTACTCTGGCAGGGAAAAAAACTGGCATCATTCCCATGGAATGTAGTATAGCAGCAATACTGAAAATTTGAGGTATAAGTGACTATGACCCCAGACCCCACAAGGACACTGTCTATCAGAAACAGTGTCTCACACACACACAAAGGGAACTGTAAGTCTGAGGGTAGCAGAGCTTGGCTAAAAGCAATGCAACTGGGGAAGGAAACCAGGTGAATCATTCCTACCTCCTAAGTGTCCAAAGAGAGTTAACTGTTCTAAAAGATGCAAAAAGACTAGAAATGGTGCCTACGAAGTAAAATTAAACACCTATTAAAGCATTAATAAGGGGGGAATTAAAAAGAACATAAATGTTCACCAGGTTAAGACTAGTTCAATAAGTTATGGAATGTCTGGAAGTTGGAATCTTTGCAGTGCTTAAAAAGAAGACTCTCGGGGGCCGGGCGGTGGAGCTGGAGGTAAGGTGCCTGCCTTGCCTGCGCTAGCCTAGGACGGACCGCGGTTCGATCCCCCGGCGTCCCATATGGTCCCCCAAGAAGCCAGGAGCAACTTCTGAGCGCATAGCCAGGAGTAACCCCTGAGCGTCACAGGGTGTGGCCCAAAAACCAAAAAAAAAAAAAAAAAAAAGAAGACTCTCCAGACCTGGCATGAAGAAATCTCTAAGACCCACTGATTAGTTTAAAAAATTAGAAGAAAAGAAAACTGCAGGAACTGGTATGTATATTATGATCCTATGTTTGTGGGATCAGAATGATCCTATGTTTGTGGTTCCTCCAGAGTTGGCTCCTGAGAGACAGAGGAAAGAGGCTTTTAATAAATACTCTCCATAGTTCATTTACAAATTGGCCATTATGATTTTGCACATTGTTTTGTAATGAGAAATAATAATAAAAAAGAAGGAAATTAGAAGGTTGCAGAATATTTTCTTAGAGTTTTTACTGCATGGGTCAATTAGATGACAGGCTTGAGTTCTGCCCCAAGCCCCTCCTTTAAGGCCCTGCTGCCCAGTTGCTGACTGAACAAAGGAGCCCTAGCCTAGCCACTGAAGAGTGCAGGCCCTTCTCTCTGGAGAGGTACGAGTGCTGGCCAACCATTTCCAGGGCGAACCTAACCCAGGGCCTGTGTGCTGTCTTCTGAATTCATTTGAAGGTCAGTATCTCTTTCTGTTTTCCTGGGGCATGCTAGATGCTGAATATATCATTTGTTCCTTAAAAAAGGGCAGGGGTTCTGTCCAGATCTAATTTTACGAAAGAGGGATACTTGGATTGAGAAAGAAAAAGGAAGGAAGGAAGGAAGGAAGGACGCAGGTAGGAAGGAAGGAAGGAAGGAAGGAAGGAAGGAAGGAAGGAAGGAAGGAAGGAAGGAAGGAAGGATAGGGAGGGAGGAAGGAAGGATAGGGAGGGAGGGAGGGAGAGAGAGAGAAGGAAGGAGGAAGGAAGGGAAGGAAGGAAGGAAGGAAGGAAGGAAGGAAGGAAGAAGAAGAAAGAAAGAAAGAAAGAAAGAAAGAAGAAAGAAAGAAAGAAAGAAAAGAAGAAAGAAAGAAAGAAAGAAAGAAAGAAGAAAGAAAAAAAAAGAAAGAAAGAAAGAAAGAAAGAAAGAAAGAAAGGAAGGAAGAGAAGAAAAAAGAAGAAGAAGAAAGAAAGAAAGAAGAGAAGAGAAGAAGAAAGAAAGAAAGAAAGAAAGAGAAAGAAGAAGAAGAAAGAAAGAAAGAAAGAAAGAAAGAAAGAAAGAAAGAAAGAAAGAAAGAAAGAAAGAAAGAAAGAAAGAAAGAAAGAAAGAAAGAAAGAAGAAAGAAACAGGTAAAAATGTTTTAAAAGAGAAGACAAGAAAGTGACCTGCTGGCAGGGTGAGCCTCAGTTCTGAAGCCTCTCCTTGAGGCCAGACTCAGCAACAGTGCTCTGTGTCTGAGCTGCCCCTTTGGCCTCCCTGACAAGCTCTGAGTGTCACTGCCTGGGCCACTGCTTTCTAGACACTCAGTCATAAAAACAGCCAGAGACCATGTGGCTGGAGCGTCCTAAACTCTCACATTCCTTTCTGGGCTGCCCAGCAGTGCTCAGGAGCCAAATGGGACCATATGGAGGGGTCATTCCATCTCTTAGACACCTCTTTCTGACTCCCCAAATTTAAAATACTTACACTTTCCACACTGCAAATCTAAACGCTTCTCATTAAAAATGTGTCCTAGACTCATGCTGTGATTAACCTTCCTCTCCCCCACTGCCCTTTCCTCCCTTCTACCCATTGTTTCTTTCTTCCACCTGCTTTCCTTCCTTAGGATTTATTGGTTCTACAGGGATCATGCCTGGTAGTGCTCAGGAGACCAAACATCAGAGATCAAAACTGAGTTGCCACATGCAAGGCAAGTGCTCTGCTTGTTGTACTAGCTTTTTAAACTCATTCTTTTTTCTCTTTTTTATTCTTTCTTTTATTTCTTCCTCCCTCCCTTTCTCTTTTCCCCTTCATTTTCCTTTCTCTTTTCCCTTCCCTCTCTCCTATACAGGCACCCAGAAAGGAAAAAGGAAGGGAAGGAGCCAGACCTTTCCTTGTTCAATGCATCTTCAACCAGGGTCCAGCCATATGCAGCCTATGTACCACTATTGTTGGTGAGAGAAGATGATCCCTGTGTGAGAAAATGCAGCCTTCCCTAGAAAGGGACAGGCAAGAAAAGGAAGAAAGAGAGAGGCCACATGGGCTCAGGCCTATTGAGGCTGCCATTGGGCTTTGCTTTCCCTTCACCAGTGGAGCTGTGTGTGGTTGGGAATATAGCTTCCCTGTGGGGAAAGTGGGTTCCTTGTAGCCCTGAATCCCATTCAGGGCAGCACTGTGAAGGAGCAGCAGTGTCCTGTGGCCCCTGGAATTGTAAGAGACTAAAAAGAACAATTGCAAATGAAAGCTCTGCAATAGACAACAAAAATGACCCCCCTCCAAATAAAAGCAAAATGTCCTCTCAACTATTGGTCTGTGTTTGCCTTGGATGCAACTGACCTAGGCTCAATCCTTGGTTCCCCATTTGGTCCCTCAAGCCCTCCATTAATGATCCCTGAGTACATCAAGGTGTTGCCCCAAAACAAATCAAAAAAGCCTCCCAAAGACCAAAATAAATAAAAAGCATCTCTCTCTCTCTAGTATATATATATCTATCTATCTATATATATCTATCTATCTATCTATCTATATATATATATATATCTTTCTCTCTCCTCTCAAGTTTGCAGATGTCACTGTGAAACAAGTACTTCCTGCAGCTGAAAGTTTGTGTTTGTGGGGTTCACCTACCCAGAGGAATGCTAAGTTCGCTGAATACATCCTCGGGCTCCCACGAAGGCAAAGAAAGGGGCTGTTTCAGCTCCACTTCAGTGTATTCTGGGGACCTCACGTCCAGAGATTTCATTTCCCCGAACCTGGAGCCTTCTGCAAAACAGGAGCCAAAATCAACAGTGAATGAAACACCCCAAGCCTCAAAGCCTCCCTCTAATCCTTTCCCTGCCCTGTGTGATGGGGAACAGCACCCAGGACTGCTTAATAATATACAGCTGGGGTGACAAGTACTAATTAGAACCAAAGTGCTATAATTAAGTGCTTTTCTCCACCATGAAAAGGATGCCACACACATCATAAAACATGGCAAAATCTTTGCGTTGGGTTGGGACAAGACAACACGCGAGCCACGCACTATCACTCCATCTCTGTGGGCACCATTATGGAAGAGCAGAAATTGTGCTGGCAGGCCCAGGAGCCTCCAGCAGGCAAGAAAAGGGCAATGCCACTCGCTCCCCAAGCTTGTTGAGTGGTGTTATTAAATCCAAACTCCAAACACTGGGGAAACTAATAAACCATGAATCCTGTACATGTTAAGGCCTATACTGCAGAGCAGGAGTGAGATTTGAGCAAGGGGGGAAAAATTGCCCCTGCTTCAGTCATGCCTTTTTGGGACTCAGCAGTCCTCTAGCAACATAAAGGCAATGCATGTCATTTCCATGGAGACACAGGTCCGTGCAGGTGGAAACTGCCCAGGTCAGCATAGCACAGACCAAAGCATGAGTTTCCAGTTCAGCTACCAGCTCAATCTGCCATTGAGCACTGGCTGGGCATGTTCTCTTTTCTTGTCTTTTGAATGTGTGTGTGTGGTGGGGATAGGTGAGTGGGAGAACCCTCTATACCTGGTGGTGATTAGGGGTTACTCCTGGCAGTGCTCAGGGAATCATATGTGGTGCTGGAGATCAGTTCAGCACTTTGCATGCTGTTGGTCACATGCAAGAAAAGTGCCTTAAGCTCTGTAGCGTCTCTCCAGCACCCAAAATGTTACTTTTAAAACCTCCCCTCTTAATTTTCTGTCCTTGGCTCTCATTCTCTTCCTTCCAACTCCTATTTCCTATTTTGCTGTAGGCTTTCATGGATGGCATCTCTGTCATTTTTCCCGGGGAGAACACTGAGGGGGGCCCCCTTGCTCCCTCACGCCAGAGCCCTTCATGGAGCGTAGTTTCCATTTGGCAAAGAAGACAGGGCTTAATCTATTTTAAATTCTCTTTCATGATGTCATAGTGCTGGGCACAGACCAACATCGCCTCCAATGAGGCAGGAGAGATCCCAGGACAAGTTGGGTTTCACTGTCAGGCCCTGGAAAAAAACAGGTCTGAAGTAGTAAGAAGGGGAACAGGCCACGCCCCCTCATTCTTCCCATTGACTAGTTCTGAGTTCTGTTCCCCTCAAGCCCCCAAAATACCAGCAGCCTTTGTGGTCCTCTTGAGAGGCTGCCTGTAGATTAAAAACAAAACAAAACAACAAAACATCTCTACTGGCTGCTAACTCCAAACCTTTGCTAACTTTTGCCATCAGCCAATCTCTGGGTTCAATCTCTCTCTCTCTCTCTCTCTCTCTCTCTCTCTCTCTCTCTCTCTCTCTCTCTCTTCTCTCTCTCTCTCTTCTCTCTCTCTCTCTCTCTCTCTCTCTCTCTCTCTCTCTCTCTCTCATGCACTTCTTGCCATTCTTCTATTCCTTCTAGCTGGCCTCACCCATACTTCTCCAGGGGAGCAAAGGTCTCCTCAGCCCACCCACACCTGAGAAAAGGGGAGGTAGTTACCCGGGATCAACACTCTGCAGCAAGCCTGGCTTTGGAGGTCAGTTTCGGTGGGAGGGCTGGCTTTCTCCTCCAAGGGGCTGCCTTCACAAGCCCCCTCTTCGGGGCTCCCCCTGGCCTTGTGGTCATCGAGAAGTGGGCTAGGCTGCCGGGCTGTCTCCTCGGCGGGCTTAGGGGAGGACTTAGGGGAAGACATTTGCTGGACTGTAGGGGCCGGACAAGCATCTGAGCTCTCCTCTCCCTTTGCCCGCTTCTCGTAGCAATCTGAACCCTCCAGCAAGAGGCCTGTCTCGCATTCAGCTGGCTTCCGCTCAGCGTCCAGATTTAGGCCAGGCATTTCCACGTCCATGTCCCCGGGATGGCGCGTGGGAGCAGTAGGCAGCTCTCTGATCACTTCCGCAGCCCCGTTCCCTAAAGTCTTGAGTCCCTCTTGGGTGGAATCCTTGGCTAAGCCCAGATCTAAGGCCGTCACACAGGGACACATTTCTGGGCAGAGTTTGTCCCTCTGGTCAATGGGCACAATCTCGTCCAGCTCTGGGATGTCTGGTTCCATGATAAAATCTTCTTCTTCCCCCACCTCGTCCACTGTGACCAGTTCCTCCATATTCGTGGGGTACCAGCTCTCTCCCTCTGCTTCACTTCCGCTCTCCCAGTCTTCATCCTGAATAAAATTGCACAGTGAAGGTTTAAGGATGGTGGAGTCTTGCTGGTTAACCAGTGGGGAACCAATCTTCACCACAAAAACCCTCTAACCAGAAAGGAGCATTCTTACTGCTACCTACAAATAATTACTGGGTAATTGGGGGTGGGGGTTAAACCACCCTGACTCATTCTCAGGCTGAAGCTCAAAACTGCACAGCTTGGAATAAGCCCTCTCTGCTTCATCCACTAGCTTTAAAGCTGTACAAATAATTGCCAGCCCTGGCACACAAGAGGTGCTCAATTATTAGACACTATACCCATAGCCATGGCTCATACTTTACCACTACCCACCCCAATCCACACACTTTCTCTTTGTGTCCCCATCAACCATGGGCCCAGAACCAGTGTGAACCATCAGTGTCCTTGCCGGTCATTCCCATCTCTCTGCCTCTCTGAATAAGAAAGGCATAAAGCCAGCTATATTTTCAAGGACATTTCTTTTTTGCTATAATAGCCAGACACAGGGAGAACTGGTGTGTGTGTGTGTGTGTGTGTGTGTGTGTATGTTTTCATTTTAATCAAGTAAAATAATCCTCGTAAAAGCACAGTTGAGGTCTTGTTAATCCCAGAGCCTGAGCCAGCTGAGGTCAGTGCCCAGCTCAAGTGCTTGAAGCTGGCCCTCACCCCCTGTACCCCCCTAACAGTGTCCATCCCCACTCTGACTCCTCCCTGGGGATCTGTCTATTTTGGGAGCTCGGCTCTGAAGCCTGAGTCTTTTCTAGGGCACATGTTTTCTCTGATGAACATAGCCAAGTCACTGGAAGGTTACAATCTCCATCGGGACTGCCTGAAGGCTGTGAGCGAAGCCCTTCTTCCCCCTGGGATGGGAATGCATGAGACTTGGTCCCCATGGGCCAGCCTGAATCAGTGGCTTCTGGAACCAACTTTACCTTTTTTGCCCTCATGTTTTCTGTGTCAGAGGTCTCTGCTTCTCTCTCCTGCCTGGCCAATGATGTGGACTCTTCCTCCTTGCCTTCCTCCTCCTCTTTTCCAGCCTTACCAAAGGAAGAACAGAACCAGCCAATCAACCATGTATAAGAATAGAAAAAAAAAAAAGCACCAAGAGAACTGTGTACTGTTGGCACAGATAAATCTCTGTAGGCAAGTCTCCTGCATCCCTTCCTTGAACTGCACTAAACTCCTTAGAGGCAGGTGTACTTAGCATCTCCACTGTATAGCTAGGAATCTGAGGCTCAAAGAGATGAAATAAGTATTTCCAGGTCACATAGGCAAAGGGAGGCATGACCCCCTGGGTTTTATCCCCGGTGTCATAGCCTTGGGCTATGCACTGAACCATCAGACCACCTTGGGGCAGCTCCTATAAGAAAACATTTAAAATGTATTATGAATCAGAGAAATAGTAATATAGGGATAAAGCACTTTCCTTACATATGCAGCCAACTCTGGTTCCATTCCCACACACCACCAGGAGTGGCCCCTAAACTCAGAGTCCCAACTTCCCTCCAAACCAAAAAAAAACATTTTTTAAATAAAATAAATAGTAATCAGCAACCTATAATCTACAAGCCAGATCTGATTCACTGCCTGCTTTTGTACAGCCTGTGAACAAATGCTTTTCACATTTTTAAGTTATAATTTTGGATGCTGTATTTTGTTTTGTTTTGTTTTCTTATTTTATTTATTTATTTATTTATTTATTTATTTATTTATTGCCATACCAGGTGGTGCTCAGAGTTTATGCCTGGCTCTGTGCTCAGGGATCATTTCTGGCTGTGTTCAGAAGACCATATGCGATCCTGATATCAAACCAGGATCAGCCACATACATGCAAGGCAAATGCCTCAACTCCTTTACTATCTTGCTGGCCCTAATAGTCACTTTTTTTTTTAATGATTAAATAAACACCCAGATTAGATTCTTGATTGTGCCTTTTGACTAGCTTAGGCTGAAACATTTAACTATCTGATGCTTTGTAGAAAAAACTGGCCAAAACCATGTCAAAAGCTTTGAGCAAAATATTCTCCCATGATGTAAATGCTAACCAGCAAGTCACTATTTCCAGCAGTCCTCAGGACAAGATGCTTTTTCTCTTTGGGGGCCGAGGTTGGTTCAAAGTAAATGACATTGGCTCTGATTTCTTACATCCAAACACACCCCTTCTGAACTGACTAGGAGCCAGCTGGAGAGGAGCTCAGGGTGGACTGGTTTAACCAGTTCATACCAGACAGAGAAAGTTCAAATCTAAAAGTCACTGCTCCGTTCAATATTTGGAGCAGAAGACGACATTGAAAGCTTCTCTCAAGTCTTTTGAGCTCACCCAAGTTAAAAGCTGCTCCAAATGCCTTTCTTTAGCCACCAGAACCCACAGCTTCTACCAAATCAGCAGTACTTTCCCAGATTTTTACCCATCACCCTCTCTCATCAAGATAAATAATCCTTATGCTTCTCAAGCAATTCCTGCAGCCACACTCCTCCGGCTTAAGCTGGCAAAACACAGACTAGCCACAATCTTCCTAAACCTCAGCCTACTCTAATCTTTTTACCAAAGGCACCCTTGCCCTTCTCTCTGCCAGCAAAGAAAGAGCCTGTGTGCCCTTCAGTGGTTTCTCTGCCTCGGTAGTGACCAGGTGAATGAAGCTAAAGGGGAGCAAACAAAGCCAAACAACACGTCTGCCACTGGCCCAAATATTAAGTCGAAACAGTTGCCAACGAACTCTGCCAAACTACCTCCTAACTGGTCTCCCACTCCCTAATTTCTTCCTGCCCAGGGCAGTCAACGATGATTCTTCCAAACTCCAAAAACTGGAGCCCAGAAAAATGGAGCACCTGCTGGAACTGATGAGCTCAAGCCCCTAGAGTTGCTGTTTGTTCTGAGTGTGAGCCTGGAGATACTGTGGGCCACAATCCGTGGAGCAATTTCTAGCCAGGTGTGCATGAGCACCACACTGCACCCCACAGAAACTAGCTGCACAATAAACAAAAGGAGTTTCTCAAAACAGGCTATTTTCTATAGACATATGGTCTTTGAGCATGTACAAAGAAATGGGAAATAGGGTTCCCAATTGTTTCTGAACAATGGCCAGATAATAAAGCTGGCCAGTGAGTGGTTACCCCATCAGACAAGCACTTCATTCTTAGTCTGTCATTGCCCCACCACCTCACTGTGACTTCCCTCAGACCCACAGGTCCATGCCATGTGCCTGGGCTCCCTCTCTTAGGCATCTGGGTTTGTGACCCTGGACTCCACTAAGGTGGAGGGCTGCCCCTTAATTTATTTCCTCCCTTCTGTGGTCAGGGTTGGCCTCTTGGATGGATAGGGCCCTCCCATCACATGTAGTAGACAAGGTGGCCTCTCCGGTAGGGACAGTTTCCTCTCAGGCTCTGAGGGTTCCTCATCAATGTCTCCCCACAGCCCTGTGGTCACACCTGTTTAACAAACAAGAAAACTAAAGAGGAGCAGAATCAGGTGCGGTCTCACTTTCCCCAAATCAGAATTTTTGCCTCCAGTGTCTGAGTTCAGTCATTCACGTCTCCAACAGGTATTTCCTGATTGCCAACTCAGCCTCTGGGGACTGAGACTGGGGTCACAGACAGAAGTTCCTGCCCTTCTGGAGGCTACATTTAGGAGCCAAGGCAGGATCAGGATAGACTCGAAAATGTCAAAGAATAAGTCCCTACTAACCTAAGAGGCAGAGCCAATGAGAGTAACAAAATTGAGTGGTAAATCTATGGGACTTTCTGGAAATTTCTTTCTGTAGGCAGGATCTCTATTATGGGCTGAATCATAATCACTGGCAATAGGAAAGGATGTAGTCCCTGTGAAATTGGGGGAGGATCGGAGTGAAAACAGTGGGAGAAATGACGCTGCCATGGAATGGGGTGGAGGGGTGAAGGGGAAGCTTCTTCCCTTTGCCTGAGGGACAAAAGGCTCCAGAGCATGTGTGTGGGGACATGTATGAGGGTCGAGCAGGCCAGTCTGTGCCTTTTGTTGAGGCCCTGACCCATTTTTAGTACCATGGGTGCTTCTAAGCACAGATACACTCAAAAGTATTTCTGGGTAATGGGGTCTTTCTGAGCTCTGCTCCCCACCCTAACCTGATCATCCTAATGATGCAGCCACGTTGTGTGTCTCCATCCACTGTGTATGCTGCTGGTGCTGGGGTGGCCCTATCCACCCAGGAGGCCAACCCTGACCAGTCTCTCATTCTCACTTTTGTCCTTGTATTACTTCCCAATCCCCTGTCCAGCTCCAGTGAGGCATCTTTCCTCTCCCTGAGTTAATAGATGTCCTGAAAGCACCTTAGCTACGGCTCCACTCAGCAGGTGACCAAGTTCTCAGGTTCCTAGTCTAAACCTGCCTCCGTCTGCTCTCTGGCCTCAGCTACAACACTGATTCTGTCCTATGCACCCCACCCCAAGAATACCAGCAACAAAGTGGTCCCCACCACACTCATCACCACTCTCATGGGAGAAAAAAAAAACCCATGGTGCAAGGTTCTATGTTTATGGAAGGGAGAATCCGGCTCTTTATTCGTGTTTACTCACTGTTGCTGACTGTGGCAGACTTGCTGACTGGCATGTAGGACTTTAGAAGCCAGGTTCTTTAAGCAAATCCCCTATCTCTATGATCCCCCTATGATCCCCATCTCTTTTACTTAAACAGATGGCTCTGACAAGCAGGCATAAGCAGAGCTAGACGATAGAGCTGAACCCTGAGTCTACCCAGTGCCTCTGTGATGGCAAAGTCCTGCAGCAGTGCTGAACTGCCCAACATGTGGATGAAAAGAGCTGCACAGGGTCTTTATGAGGATATGAGGCAAAGACTACAAACCTTCTAGAGAAACACCCTCAAGCTAATTTACTGGGTGGTGGCTGATGCTTCTAGACCGGCTCAGCCAGGAGCCCCAGAATGGGGAGATGCTTTTGGCAGAAGAGAAGATGGAGCAAAACAAAGATCTAATCTCCCCTGACAGAAACTATGAGTGCCAACACTTCAGGGCATTCCACCCTGGACCATGGCTCCCAGAAGGCCTTTGCAGAGTATCCTTCCCCAATGTCCAGGAAAAGCAGTGGGCCACAGTGGGCTGTGAAGCCAGGTCACCAGCACACCCACCGATCTGTATTTCCTCGGTTCCTGTTATAGCATGAGCTCGCAGCCCTCCCCACACTTCCCCATTTCCTTACGGCAGTAATAAAGCCCTAGAGCCCCACTGGCTCGGAAGAAAGGCCTGAGAGCTATGTGCTGTCTCACTCACTCGTGGAGTGACCATGTTTTCCTTAGGGCGAGAGCATCATTACCTCATTCTTGGCCACTCTGATTTCTTTTCTCTCATCAGCTCCTTCTTGGTCTCTGTCAGGCCTCTTAATTCTGCTTTTCTCATTCTGCTTAGACCTGGCGCCCTCAGGGGCCCGAGTGCCCTTCGCCTCCTGCCCATCTTCTTTGCAGGAGTCCTCAGGGTGGGGGTGTCTGCTTTCCCAGGGCCGGGCCTCATCCTTCCGCCTCGACCTCCCCGGGAAATCCTGTGGCTGCTTCAGATGCTTTTCCGATTTGCCCTTTGGCTCCTTCCTGTAGTAGCCATCTTCCCGGCCCTTGTAGCCCAGTGATGCTGAGTGGAGAGCAGCAGGCGACCCAGACCTCGGGTGCTTTTCTCGGTGGCCCCTCCCGGCCTCCAGCCGCTCATCTAGCTCGGCTTTGTCCAGTGGCCGGGAGTAGTGCTTGCGATCGTGGGCCCAAGTGTCTGTCCTGTCCCTCTTGTCCTCCCCGTTCTCCCTCCAGGGCACCAGGTCCCGCTCTTCCTCCCTCCTGGCAAAGGGAGAAAGTTCCCAAGAGTCCCTGCTGTTGCCCCAGTCGGTCCGAGAAGGGCCCGGAGGGCTGCAGGAGGCGAAGCTGGGAGTGTGCGAGCGTGGGGAGAGAGACCGGTTCATGGGACTGCGAGACCGAGGCCGCTCAGGGCCGTATCTAGGAGGGAGCAAGAAAGTGGAGGTTAGAACCTGTCCTGACAGCCCCCCCCCAAACGAGATATGCTCAGACTCTGCCTTCACTGGCTGTTTCCAAGTACACAAGGCCAGGCCCTTCTCAAACACAGCACAGGGAGCACGTCTGGATTTTCCCCACTGGGTTTCCAACACTGGGTGTTCCCTTTGCAGTCCTGGCTACTTTCAACCTTTGATTCAGCCGGACCAGGGACAGGGGTGAATAATTGGACCACTGGGCTCAGCCCTATCTTCCAGCCTCCAGAAGACTCCCCTGGGGTGTCTAAGGTGGATGAGGTTGTCCTTGTGCAGCCGGTGGATGAGACCACCTCACCCTGGGGTTCCAGAGCAAGCAGAACTCAGCAGAAGGCACCTCCCAGCCTCCATATTTTTTGTAATTTTTTTTTTTTTTTTGTAAAAAGATCAAGGACAAATTTATTTAGAATTTCCATGCTGGGCTAGTTTTCTCTCTGGTCCATCAGGAGTGCACTCCGGCTTTCTCCAGTTCCAAGGGATCACTCAGATCCAGATGGGGCTTGGGAGCTCCATCCATGCCTGGAAAGTCTTAGCACTAATTACAAGACAGGAAAGACTTCTTGCGAATTTCTCACCTTAATCTTTGTTCAGATCCTCAGCATGGGAGAAGGAAGCAGATTATGGTGGAAGATAGAGGGTGGGGCTTAGGCAGTTCTAGAAACAATGACTTAATGAACTTGGAAGGCATTTTAGGGCTGAAAGAAACCTCAGCACAGTGTCCAGCTCATGTTTGAATGAAGAAATACAGATCCCCCAAAAATCCTAACCTGCCCAAGGCTCAAAGCAAGATCTGCCCTCCACCCATCCTTCCACTCCCAGTCCGACAGAGAGAAGCAGAGGTCATGGTGTAGTTTCACACATGCCTTAAAATAACCCAATAACCATAATTAAGATGAACAAAATGCCAAACTTGAATATCCACATACGCACACCCTCTTCTTTCAGACATTTACTTAATTATCAAGCACATCAACTGATTCAGATTCCCGACATTTGAAAAAGATGAACAATTTTTATTTTAGTTCCCAAATACTGAAAAATCTCACATTCTAGGGGGCCACAAAACGGGATTTACTAGGACCAGGCCTAGTAAATCTGATCATCTTTGGGGGAAAAGGCCAAGAACATTAGAACACTATCCGGGGTGGACAGCAGTGCCCTAACAGCACAGAGGGCACCTACAGTACTCCCATCTGCTTTTGCCTGCCTGACTCTTCTCATGGACTCTGTAGGGCAGTGATAGGGGAAAACTTGCAGCCCCAGCATAGCACACTCACACCCTCCCCAGGAGAAATGACTTGGAAAAACTGTGTGTGTTCACTGTTCAGAGATAGTGATGGGTCAAGTAATTTTCTTAGTCTACATTTGGTTCATGAGAAATCAAGACCTGGCTCTCGTGTGTACTTATTCGACCATGCATGCACATTCACTCACACACTCGCACACACACACACACACACACACACATCTCTATATCCCTTTTCTCACAAGGGAGCAGCTAAAATGAAGTGAAACATTACAGTATCTCGCATTTCCCTGCAGTACAATCTGAGTATTTCCCTGCAGTGCAATCCAAGAGCTGGGCTGATACTCTTCACTGGGCACATGGAAAGGCAGGACCCAGAAAGGTGATGAACAGGGCAGGACACAGCATGACTCAAATACCCCAGAAAGTGTTCCACCACCTAGAGTTGGTGCTGAGACCTCCAGCCAGAGCCTCACCTGTCTGCTTCCCGGAACATGTCCCTCTCCCTTTGGGAATGGATGTCCTGGATGATGGCAGCCACGGTCTTCCCCGGTTTCTAGGAGAAGACAGAGAGATCACTGTCAGGCCAGGGACACACAGACACATTGTATGAGGGAAGCAGGGAGGACCTGAGTCCACTGCCCAATCCTTCATAAGGGGGACATGTGCCTCTTAAGGGAAGATAAAAGGAGGACCCCGAGATTGCCTGTAAGTACAAGACTGGCAAGGGGTGAAGCTGAGTGTTCCTGGTTCATGGTGTCCTGGAGCCAGGAAGGCTGGAGCCTGGGGCTCAGCAGTCACGTGCTGGGGGAAGCAGCATTCACTCATGAACTGAAAGGCATCATCTGTATTGTTTGTGATGGAAAAGGAAGGAAGGAAGGAAGGAAAGGAAAAGGAAGGGAGGGAGGGACAAGAGGCCAAGGGGACACTGCTGATCACTAAGCATAATCCCATATTTTATACAATGAAACACTAAGAGTGCATGTGGCCAAACTCTGCCCTTCAACTCCAGTGTCACCAGCTATGCTGTGCTACTTTTTGATGATGGCCTGGGGAATTAAAGAACAGGTTCAAGGTCTTTAAGTCAGAAAACTGAGGCTGCATAATCAGCAATTTTAGTTCAGATGCCTTGGTCTATGTCCAAGTCTCCTGCTTCCCCTTACCTGTGCCTCCTCAGCAGCCATTTGGGGCTCAGTGTAAACTGGTGAGGTAGACAGTGCCCACATTTCACAGCTGAGCATGAAATTACAGCAAGGGCCTAATCCCTGCCCCTGCATCCCAACCAAAGCCTTTGATTAAATCCAGAATGTGTTACAACAAACTGATTTTAATGCTTAAAATAAGAACTTAATGATAACATAAATGAAAGCACAAATTAAAGGGTAAAAGCTTTTTCCAAGAGGACTCTAAAAGAATTTATGCATTCAATTAAAGTATATTGAATTATGTATTAAATATTACAATCTGGAGACTATTTCAGTAAAGCTGAAAGTAGAAAAACCAGACCCTAAAAACTCAGTCTGTAATATCAGCTTCTGAAAAAGAGGTTATTTAGAAGTTATTTAACCGACTGTTCTTTTCAGTCTTGCAAAAAAAGTTCACAAAGACCCAAGTACTCTCAAGATTATAAAATGTGGGGAACCATCACATATCACCTCTTATAGATGGGAAACCAGTCGTGAACTGAGAAGTGAGCTGGTGATCAAACTGGGACAAGAACTGATATGTGAAAAGCTGCAGGAAGCAAAGATCAGGGTGTGTGAGTGTGGGAGAGACCAAGTCATGGGTCTGTGAGACCAGTGCTGCTCAGGGCCATATCTAGAGGGGAGCAAATAAGTGGAGTTTAGAAACTGGATCCTCAGCAGCCTCTCACAACCAGATATGCCCAGATTCTGCCTTCACTAGTGTGTCTATCCCCATGTAGCCAGGTCCTTCTCCCACACAGCACAAGGCACACATTTGGGCTTTCCCCACTGGGTGTTTAGGTGGAATGATGCTGATGTTGAGCCAGGAGGGTCAACTGCTGGCTGGGTCAGCTGGGGCCAGACAAGCGCCTGTGGGAGACTCACCTTCCCCACCTGTAAAATGAGAAATAGCCACCTGCTCCTCACCAACAGCCTTAGGGCCTGGCAAGCTATGCTGATTACAGTCCCAGAGCACAAAGGAAACATAAAGTGGAAGCTAGAAAAATTCATGCCTGTGGTCCCTTCATGGCTGTTTTACAAGACTCAAGAGTCCTGGCAGAAATATTGAAACCTTTTAGATGAGGCCTAAATTTTTCTGGGTCAGTGCTACCCTAGCAGTTCTAATGCTTTTGAACTTGACCTTCTAGACTCTGCATCTCCTTTCAGTCATTCCTTCCTGGAAGCTCCACTGTATCTAACTATTTTTCAAATTTCAGGGGTTTTCAGAGAGCCAAAGCCTTCCCCTACAGGACCCTCAGCTCCTGCACTTATGCTGTCTCCTGGCTAGATAGCACCCACCCCACAAGCGAAATGCACATCTCCTATTTGTGATAGCCTCAGCACTAAGGCCTACATAGAGACTCAGTCATTGTGTGTCTACTTATTTGCCCTATCTGAAGGCTCTGTGGCCCACTCACAGGCCTGCCAAAGGCCATATATGGCTGGGAAGCTGGGAAGACCAGTGTTCCAGAGCCAGATCCTCTGTGCCCCCAACACCTGAAAGCCTCAGCCCTCTCCTAAATGTTCTGAATAAGTTATCACTGGGCAAGAGACCCTAAACGCCCCCTTAGCATCCACCCTCCCTCAACCATTCTCTGGTAGAAGGCAGACACAGTATTCAATATCTCAAATTTCTCTTCCATTCCCAAGGACACTATGACCCTGGAAAAGCTGCTACAGACAATCCAGGAAACAGCTTATTCTTCTATCCCAAGTCTATGGGCAATGAAAAATAAAACATTGTTCTTTTAGGGGCTGGAGCGATAGCACAGAAATAGGGCTTTTGCCTTACATGTGGCCGACCCAGGACAGGCCTGGGTTCGATCCCCGAGATCCCATATGGTTCCCTGAGCCTGCAAGGAGTGATTTCTGAGTGAAGAGCTAGGAGTAATCCCTGAGTTCTGCCGGGTATGGCTCCAAAACAAAATGAAATAAAACAAAACAAAACAAAAAAATGTTCCTACAGCTTTGCTCTTTCTCCTTCATTCCATATGAGGACACCTACTATGGGAGTGGTTAGCCCTTAGCTACCCTAAGGCCAGGTACTCCTTGAGGAAACAGTCCACAAAGAGATGAACAATGGAGAAACCACTCCTTTCTCTGCCTCAGTTTTGATGGGGGAAGAGGGGAAACGTGAAGGTAGAGGAGAAAGATCCATCAAAATGCCACTTCCCTGCCTACAGAAGTCCTGATGGCCTTTCAGCTGCCAACATACCATCTACCAGCCCAGTGACCATGGTTGCTTCCCCACCCCTGGCGCCAAGCCCGTGACAAGTAGATATCACATGCTGCACCATCGAAAACTGTGTCTGTCTTCCACAGAGCCTGGTGGTGGGCAGACTGGTGGTCCCAGAAGTTCCAAACTCTACTGGGGAAGGAAAACGAAAGATGAGAAGTCAGAGCTGGAGAAGTCCCTGAGGCCACTGCGCCACCTAGAGGATAGAACTTATGGCTGCCAGGGTATTCCTGGGAGCCCCAAGATCAGACTGAGAGAGGTCCAAGAAACCAAGTTTTACCTAAGGACATCCATCACTTGGGCCTTGAATCAGACTGATTCTCAGCCAGGTGATGGGCCTTCCCGTTTCCAGGAACCTGTAACATCCATCATTTACTTGAGCCCATGTGTTTCCCAGGAACACATTACGGCTGCATGCAGAGAGAATGTGAACCTCACAGCAGAGAATGTGACCTGATTCAAATTAACACTGGTGCCATCATGCACTGGTGTCATTAAACATGCTTCCAGAGGTGAGTGTGTGTGTGTGTGTGTGTGTGTGTGTGACCCCAGAACGCAGTGAGTGGCCTAGAGAGCGGAAAATCCTTACTAAAGTCAGAAAAAAAAATGAATTCTCAACTCTGGCTGCTCAGAGTACCCAGAGATCCCGCAGCTCAGCAGCTTCTGGGGAACTTGTTAGGAACATAGAGTCACTGCAGACACTGTAACAGGATTGGGACATGATTTGCACCTTTACAGTTGGAGGAGCTGTATGGATCTGATAACGGGGTAGCTGTAAGCAGATGCCCTGAGTGCTCTCTGTATTTTCCGGCATACAATGAGGCACACGGCTGCACAATGAAGAGAATCAGATATGGGACCCAACCAATGCAGGACTGGGATTTAATTGGGGCTCCTCCAAGTAACTTTGCTCTTGTAGCTCCTGAACTTCTATTAGCCTCAGTTTCCTCCGTAAAACTGAGATAATAATACCTGTTCCACAGACCTGACGTCAGGATTAACAGATAATGTATGTAAAGTGCTTGGCAAGTACTTGACCCAGAGAACCGGGATGCAATTAAAAAGGTACATATCCTTGTTAATATTGCTGTACAGTTATAATGACTGTTATTATCCACCCTACACACCTCATCAGGAAGACTGATTATGAAACTTGAAAAAGAGAGCATGTCTGGAAAAAAAAAGCTTGAAACCAAAGGAGTCTGTATATTTATCATGGATCTGGAAACTGAGTCATGAAAGTCAAATACCTTGAACAAGTTCATCAAAGCAGGAAGGGTGGCACCCCACTGTCCAATCTTGCTTAGGTCACATGCTTGTTGGTGGCTGTTTACTGATCTATGGTGCCCAGCCCGATCCCTACCCTAATGGGCACTTAGGTTCATCAGACCTCTTTTGTGTTACTTCAAACACTCCCCTCTTAATAAGGTTCCATAGTGCCTGGGTACTTTTATTTAAAGAACTGGGTACTATTGTAACCCTAACTGTAATCTCTGGGTGACATACTATTTGGAAAACAGAACTCTGCTGGAAATGAAGCCATTCTCTTCTAGCTCCCATGGGGCATCTAGAAGAAGCTATTTGGTCTGGGTTCTTTCACTTGATTCAGAAAAGCAGCAAACTTTCATTGGTCATTGAAAAGCTGCCAGTGTATGCCTGAAGCAAAACTGCTTAAAAGAATCTTCCTAAGCAGTAATGCAAGCTAAGCAGGATCAGGAAATTGGCGACTGCTTGACTTATTACCAATCTGCATATGGAGACTTGTTGGGGTGCTAGTCCTGGCTAGAAACAGCCACCAAGTCTTTGATTTCAGACTTCAATCTTGAAACAGAGGAAAGGTTATAGGACATAAACCAAACAGACACCTACTAAAGATGGAAAAAGCAGAGGTGAATTGATCATGAAAGAAAATGCAAAACAAGAAGGGAGCTTTGAACATAATAAAACATTAATTAATCACAATGTCTCCAACTGGACTAAGTTCTCTTGTCAACAGAACTCATGCAAACCAATAACAAGACATAGTCCAAGGGCAGAACTTGGGCAGATGATGCAAACAAAAAACCTTCACATCAGAAAAGATCTAGGCCAGAGTTTCCTATGGGGGGTACTAGAATGGTGTGGGGATGGGCTGTAGAAGCTTTAGGTGCAATTGGGGGTCATTTTCTGCTTTTTTAAAGAAGAATTGGGGGGATCATGTGCTGAGTGGTTTCTTTCCTGAAAAGCAAGCAGTAGGCCAAATAAGTTAAGAAGTCTCTGATCTAGATGCAAAAACCAATAAATAAATAAATATATATATATATATATATATATATATATATATATATATATATATATAAAAGTGACACCCACAAACACCATGTTCAAATCAGATCAATTCCACAGACTCACTCGGTTCTTGAACAAAATATAAACCAAGCTGTGAAAGAACATGTGTACACTGGCCACACAGCAGAAAGCTGGCCATCTAGGGAGGAGAGGGTGGGCCAAGCCACCAACCAGCCGAAGCCACACCTACTGCCTCCATCACCTACCATCACCATTTCCCCATGACCTTGCCACATCACTGACCCTCTACAATTCCCTTTAGGGACACCAATCTGATCAAATTTCAGGTATACCAGTTTTTAGGTTGCTATCACTAGGGCTTTTGAAGCTAGTGCAGGCACCCTCCCCTTTGTATCTTCCTTCTTCCAGAAGGACTTGCACCTGAATATATGCCTCTAAAAGTCGCAATAAAAGTGATAGTCCTTTGGATTTCTAGACAACTTCATTTGTTTGATTCTATCATCCTTATAGGAAAACCCCAATTTAACGGAACGAACAGCTAACAACAAGAACTTACTAAACCTTCTGCCATTGTATTAATGACTTCATTGGAGATACAATAATTTTCACAAAAGTGCTTGCTACTATACTTTTATTTTTTCTTTCTTTTTTTAAACTTTTTAATTTCTTTTTTCTATTTTTTTCAATAACTTTGCTTTCGTTTTTCTGGAAACATGCATTATTATCAACTATGTCCACTATGGGATGCTATTTTTTAAATAAAATTTTAAAAACATGAAAAAATGCTCATGGTCTGAAGAGATCATATTGAGTTAAGGTACTTATCTACAGTCAGCCTACCCAGTTTCAGTACCCAACACCGAAGTGTTCCCTGAACACACAACCACAAATCCTAAACATAGGTATGTTCCATTTGAAAATAGAAAAATAAAACTGAAAACAGTTATGTTTTCATAACTGTTATATTGATAATAGGAAAATGTTGATAAATAGAAAAATAAAAAATAAAAACACAATAAATTATTATATTTTCTCTTGTCTTTTCTGAAAAATGTCTTTTCTGAAAAACTACTGTATTTTCCAGCATATAAGACGACCTTTGAAACAAAAAAAAGTCAACTGAAAATCGGGGGTCGTCTTATACGCTGAGTATATCCCAAAAAATGTTTCAATATGCCTCTAAACGAAACAAAAAAAATTCAGGCCGCAGAGTTTCCAAATCTCTTTCTTGGGGCTCCCAAACAGTACTCAGGAGATCTGGGAGCCACTTCTGGCAAAACCCAGCTAACCCTGTTGGTGGTTCAGTGCTAGGGTCCGAGGATAGGGTGTTGTTTGGTTCATGTAGTGGGGGAGATTAATTGATGCCACCAGGAAATTGCCAGAAAAGGTAGGTGCCTAAGATAAGGGACCAATCACTGCAAGGCTGCTTGGACCGCCTCTCTAACTCAGCCAGTCCAAGAAGGCTTTTTATGCATGCAAATTAGACAATGTTTTGGACCCGAATCTACACTGTAAAAAGCCTGCTCAGATTGGCCAGAGTCAGAGAGGAAGTCTATTACAGTATAACCTTTAAATCTTTGCTTGTTGTGATTGGCTCACTGTGGTACATACAGTTGCAGCACAGGAACGTTCTGTCTGATTCAGCGAATATAAGCCTAAACCTATGTTTTAACTGCAAAATTAGGGGGTTGTCTTCTACGCCCAGTCGTCTTATACGCCGGAAAATACGGTATGTTTCCTTAAAAAACACATAATTAGAATAAAGATTTGGAACAACTAATCTTGAAAAGCTCTTGCCAACATAAGTAAAATGAAATGGACTGTGAGTTCAGAGAATTGGGCTCTTGTCTTGTATGTGGCTGGCCTCAGTTGAATCCCCCAGAACCACATATAGCCTCTGGAGCACTGCCAGGGATTACTCCTCAACATGGAGCCAGGAGCAGTCACTGCTGGCTGTGGTCCAGCCTGCTGCTACTGCTGCTGCAAAAAAGCAACTGAGGATCAGCCTGCTTGGAAATTTAGCAACTTATTCTGATTTGAGTATGTGCCCTTTGCTATGTTCTCATGAGCATGGGTACTAGGAAATACATTTGAGAACATTTCAGAGGCATTTTCCTAATACCATAAAACTGGAAATGATCCAAATGCCCATCAACAGAAGAAGACATAAATAAACTTGGAGTTAGCAGAACTTATATAACAATACAACCACTCCATCCACATGGATGGCATAATATTAAAAGCAACCAGTAACAGGACACAGTACAGCCATCAGGAGTCCATTCACATGAATTCACAATTATGCAGAACCAAACTATAGTAAGGAAAAACAAGAAAATAAGAACCCACAACATAAGAAGAGTGAAGATGAGGAGGTTGAAGAATATCTGAACTATTTCTCAATTTTGATGGTAAATGTTTAAGGAAATTATGGAGTGTCATCCATTATTTCTTTTTAAAGTGTATACAAATAGACGCTCGCCCAGTGGTTCCCAACTGTGAGAAACTGTAAGTGTTGCCTGTGCGTGTTTTTCCACTGTCCTGTCTCCTGAACCTCTTGGGAGTGGGCCAAAAAGGGCCCAGAAAAATAGCTCTCCCAGAGGCTCATCCAAGGGCTTGAATGCCAAGGAACTGTGTCTGACCATGAAAATCGGCTACCGCAGTATTCTGCAGAAAGAAAAGTCCCCTGTTTGTGACATCAGGCTGGGAATATATATGCCCGCCCAGTGTTTCCTGACTGTGAGAAACTGTAAGTGTTGCCTTGCGTGTTTTTCCACTGTCCTGTCTCCTGAACCTCTTAGGAGTGGGCTGAAAAGGGCCCAGAAAAATAACTCTCCCAGAGGCTCCAGAAAAGCACGGCCACTCTGCTTCACTTCGCGGCCGCTCACTCTTTCTAACTAATGAACCCCACCAAAACACGCAGAAAAAAATCACACTACAAGAGTGACAATAGGAAAACCTCGCAGGCAAACACCATGCACAGAGAATGAAGACGATAGCGCGGATGACCTAAAAAATTCCAACCATCTGATTAACCTCTCAAATAAGGAGTTTAGAATCAAAATAAGAAAGATGTTTGTAAAACTCAAAGAAAGCATAGATTGATCTGAACAGAACATAAAGACAGAAATCAGAAAACTCCAAACTGAAATAACAGATCTGAAAAACATGGTAGCTCAACTGAAAACCTCAGTGGATGGCCTCGCCAACAGGGTAACAGCAGCTGAGGACAGAATCAGCGTGCTGGAAGATGAGATGCAGAAAAACTCAACACAGCAGAAGAAATTGGAAAAGAACCTTCAGACAAACAATCAGGCAATGGAAAAAGTATGCAAGGAATGTGAACAGATGAAAATAGAAGTCTTTGATAAACTCAACAGAAACAAGATAAGAATCATTGGAGTCCCAGAGGCCCAGGTAGGAGATCTCCAGGAAGAATCAACTGTCAAAGACATCATCAAAGAGATACTCCCAGAGTTAAAGACTACATGCAATCAAATTCTGCATGCCTGAAAAGACTGAATGAAATTGGTGCCTCACCGAGAATACTGCACCCGACTCACGTTCAGGTTTGAAGGAAGAATACATAGCCTCATGGATAAACAACAGCTCAGAAACTTCACAGATGAAAAACCAGCCTTAAAGGAAAAACTGACAGGTCTACTTTAAGACAAGAGAGACCAACAAACACAGCAAACTTATTTACAAAGATGACATTAAATCCTATGACAATCATCTCCCTCAATGTCAATGAACTAAATTCACCAACAAAAAGACACAGAGTGGCAAAATGGGTCAAAAAGATGAATCCAACCTTCTGCTGCCTACAAGAAACACATCTGAATAGTCAGAACAAACATAGACTCAAAATCAAAGGCTGGAGGAAAATCATCCAAGCAAACAACACCCTTAAAAAAGCTGGGGTGGCCATATTAATATCTGATGACACCAAATTATACTCATAAAAGTGGTAAGGGACAAGGATGGACATTATGTACTAATCAAGGGATATGTGCAACAGGAAGAAATCAGACTATTAAACATATATGCACCCAATGAGAGACCAGCAAATTATCTAATACAATTACTGACATTTGAAAGAAGAAATCAATAATAACACAATAATTGTGGGAGACCTCAACACGGCCCTGTCAACACTTGATTGGTCAACCAGACTGAAACCCAACAAAAACATACTAGGCCTGAAAAGAGTAATGGAAGAAAGAGGACTAGTAGATCTATATAGGACACTCCACCCCAAAAAACCTGGATACACATTCTTCTCCAATGTACACAGGTCATTCTCCAGGATAGACTACATGCTGACACATAAAACATACCTTCATAAAATCAAGAGGATAGAAAAATTGCAGGCTATCCTTGCTGACCACAAGGCTCTGAAATTAGATGTGAACTACAAAGTCACATAGAAGAAAAACTTTAACAATTGGAAATTAAACAGCCTGCTACTGAACAACCAGTGGGTCCGAGATGAAATCAAAGAGGAAATCAAAACTTTCCTGGAAACAAATGATAATGAAGACACAAACTGCCAGAATCTATGGGACACAGCAAAAGTGGTCCTGAGAGGAAAATTTATAGTTTTGCAAGCACACATCAGGAAGGAAGAAGGTGCCTATGTGAATAGCTTAATGACGCAGCTCATAGAATTAGAAAGTGCTCAACAAAAGGACCCAAAAATAGGGAGACAGAAGTAAATAACAAAGCTGAGAACAGAAATCAACGAAGTGGAAACCCAAAAAACAATCTGAAAGATCAACGAAAGCAAAAGTTGGTTCTTTGAAAAAATAAACAAGATTGATAGACCAGGGCAAAACTCACAAAGAAACAGAGAGAGAGAGAGAGAGAGAGAGAGAGAGAGAGAGAGAGAGAAACCTGATAACCCATATTAGAAATGAAAAGGGGGAGATCACAACAGATATTGCAGAGATCCAAAGGGTAATCTTTGAGAAACTTTATGCTACTAAACATGAGAACCAAATGAAATGGATAAATTCTTGGACACTTATAACCTTCCACAGTTAAGTAAGGAGGATGTAGCATATCTAAATACCCCCATCACTACTGAGGAAATTGAAACTTTAATCAAACATCTGCCCAAAAAGAAAAGCCCAGGCCCAGGTGGATTTACTAATGAATTCTTTCAAACCTTTCAAGAGGAGCTACTACCAATCCTAGCAAGGCTCTTCCATGAAATTGGAAAAACGGGAACACTCCCAAACAGCTTTTATGAAGCCAACATTGCCTTGATACCAAAACCAGACAGAGATACTGCCAGAAAAGAAAATTACAGACCAATATCCCTGATAAATCAGATGCAAAGATCTTTAACAAAATCCTGGCAAATAGGATTCAATCCATCATCAAGAAGATCATACACTATGACCAAGTAGGTTTCATCCCAGGAATGCAAGGATGGTTTAACATCCGTAAATCTATCAACATCATACACAATATCAACAACAAGAAAAATAAAAATCACATGATCATATCAATAGACGCAGAGAAAGCATTTGATATGGTCCAACACCCATTCTTGAGAAAAAAAAAACTCTCAGCAAGATGGGAATGAAAGGAACCTTTCTCAATCTAGTTAAAGCCATCTACCACAAGCCAATGGCAAATATTATCCTCAATGGAGAAAAACTAAAAGCCTTTCCTCTAAATTCTGGTACACGATAAGGCTGTGCTCTCTCACCACTCCTCTTCAACATAGTACTGGAAGTGCTTGCTATAGCAATCAGGCAAGAAAAAGATATCAAAGGAATCCAGGTAGGAAAGGAAGAAGTCAAGCTCCCACTGTTTGCAGATGACATGATAATCTACTTAGAAAACCCTAAAGACTCTACCAAATAGCTTCTATAAACAATAGACTCATATAGCAAGGTGGCAGGCTACAAAATTAACACACAGAAATCAATGGCCTTTTTATACACCAATAATGATAGGGAAGAGATGGACGTCAAGAAGGCAATCCCATTCACATTAGTACCACACAAACTCAAATATCTTAGAGTCAACTTGACCAAAAACATGAGGGACCTATACAAAGAAAACTATAAAGCCCTACTCCAAGAAATAAGAGAGGACACAAGGAAATGGAAACACATACTCTGCTCATGGATTGGCAGGATTAACATAATTGAAATGGCAATACTCCCGAAAGCACTGTACAGATTTAATGTAATACCTCTAAAGATACCCATGACATTCTTCAAAGAAGTGAATCAAACACTTATGAAGTTCATCTGGAACAATAAACACCCTCAAATAGCTAAAGCACTCCTAGAAAAAAGGAAAATGGGAGGCATTACTTTCCCCAACTTTAAATTGTACTACAAAGTGATAGTTATCAAAACAGCATGGTATTGGAATAAAGACAGACCCTCAAATTAGTGGAATAGGCTTGAGTTCCAAGACAATGTTCTCCAGACATACAATCACCTAATCTTTGACAAAGGAGCAAGAAATCCTAAGTGGAGCAGGGAAAACCTCTTCAACAAGTGGTGCTGGCAGAACTGGGTAGCCACTTGTAACTAAGCAAACATAGATCCCCAGTTAACATCATGTACGAAGGTAAAATCCAAATGGATTAAAGACCTTGATATCAGACCTGATACCATAAGGTATATAGAACAACACGTAGGTAAAATACTCCATGACATTGAGACTAAAGGCATCTTCAAGGAGGAAACTGCACTTTCCAAACAAGTGGAAGCAGAGATCAACAGATGGGAATACACTAAGCTGAGAAGCTTCTGCACCTCAAAAGAAATAGTGCCCAAGATACAAGAGCCACCCACTGTGTAAGAGAAACTATTCACCCAATACCCATCAGATAAAGGGCTAATCTCCAAAATATACAGGGCACTGACAGAACTTTACAAGAAAAAAAAAACATCTAATCTCATCAAAAAATGGGGAGAAGAAATGAACAGACACTTTGATAAAAAAGAAATACAAATGGCCAAAAGGCACATAAAAATGCTCCTCATCACTGATCATCAGGGAGATGCAAATCAAAACAATGATGAGATACCATCTCACACCACAGAGATTGGCACACATCACAAAGAATGAGAACAATCAGTACTCGCGGGGAAGTGGAGAGAAAGGAACTCTTTTTCAGTGCTGGTGGGAATGCCATCTAGTCCAACCTCTATGAAAAGCGATATGGAGATTCCTCCAAAAACTGGAAATTGAGCTCCCATTCAACCCAGCTATTCCACTCCTAGGGATATACCGTAGGAACACAAGAATACAATAGAAAAACCCCTTCCTCACACATATTTATTACAGCATTGTTCACAATAGCTAGGCTCTGGAAACAACCAAGATGCCCTTTAACAGATGAATGGCTAAAGAAACTGTGGTACATATACACAATGGAATGTTATGCAGCTGTCAGAAGAGGTGAAGCCATGAAAATTTTCCTATACATGGATGTATATGGAGTCTACTATGCTGAGTGAAATAAGTCAGAGGAAGAGAGATGCAGAATAGTCTCACTCATCTATGGGTTTTAAGAAAAATAAAAGTCATCTTTGCAACAATCCTCAGAGACAATGAGAGGAGGGCTGGAACTTCCAGCTCACTTCATGAAGCTCACCACAAAGAGTGGTGAGTGCAGTTATAGAAATAACTACACTGAGAACTACCATAATCATGTGAATGAATGAGGGAACTGGAAAGCCTGTCTAGAGTACAGGTGGGAGTGGGGGTGGGATGGAGGGATATTTGGGTCATTGGTGGTGGGAATGTTGCACTGGTGAAGCGGGGTGTTCTTCACATGACTGAAACCTAACACAATAATATTTGTAATCAAGATGTTTAAATAAAGAAAAAAAATTTTAAAAAGTGTATACAAATAATTATTTTTCTGTATACTTCACATTTAAAACACCCACAAGAAAAAAAAACGCACAGAAGAAACAAGAGAAGCAAAGGACAATACAGACTAGGCTAAAACAAAAACAAAATCTCTGTTTGGAATTACATGAATTCACCCTTAGGTTCTGACAATGACCATTATAGTCAATTTAGAAAAAATTCTCAGGGTCTTGCAACATTAATATAAAAGATGGTGGAAAGAATAGAGACCAAGGTGGATAAGAGAAGAAGAAAAAGTTACTGAAACCTGTACAAGTCGAAAAGGAGATTTTTATTGAGGGCACAAGACTGGAATTTTCACCACTGAAAAGCAACCACCTTCCCTTTCTTTCTCAGACTTCAAGACTTCTATTAAATCTTGCCCAGGTATTGTCTCTCTCAGCATTCCTTTGCATTCTAGACTTAATTCAATGAGTACTTTTCCTGCCACATTATAATTGCTTGCCAGTCTAAAAATCCTCAAAGAGAGTGGGTACCAGTGAGAACTTTACTTGCTCTTTTCTCCCTACCAACTCTTAGGCAAATGTCCAACAAGCTGATTCTTATTGAATGACTGAGTGAAACAGACTGTTTTACCTTTAGCTGCAATTCCTTGTATCTTTTGGACATCCGGATGAGCAACTTTTCACCATTGATTACAGCGGATTTTTCTTGGTAGTACTGGACCATGGCCTGGGCAGCTTCTGTGTAAGCCATCTCTAAAAAGGCCTAGAAAAGAAAATAAGGCTATAGATTGGGCTTAGACTGAATCGTCTGAAAGAAAACTCAGTACAAGGTATGAAGTTCACAAGTACACGAAATGAATGAACAGGTTAGAGCTTCTTTTTAAGCCCTGGTTGGTAGGTCTGGAGTGGGAATAATGAATGCCTAAAACTATTATCATCAACTTGGTAAATCACAATGCCTAAATAAGTAAATAAAATCTGAAAAAGCAATATCTTTCATAATAAAACTTTAAACTCACAATTAATGCCCCTGGATAAAACAGAGGACTAAAAATAACGCATCTGAGTTTCTTATCACTTTTCCTTTGTCAGTATGCTAAATGTTTGTCTAAATATCTGGATATTTAAATCACTTCTTGTTTTGTCATCTAAAAATGCCATATCGTTTGCTTTTGATTTGCTTTGGGGCCATACCTGGTGGTTCTCAAGGCTCTACACTCAAGAATCACTTTTGGCAGACTTGTGAGACTATATGGTATGCTAGAGATTGAACTCAGATCATAGGTGTGCAAGACAAGTGCCCTACCCACTGTTCTGTCCCTCAGGCACCGGAGTATTGTTTAAATTAAACTTTTCCTTAGTAGTGCCACTTAAGCATGTGTCATATATGAAACTTGGTAAAATTCTACCAAGTCAAAAAAAAGTTACTGAAACCTGTACAAGTCGAGAAGATTTTATTGAGGGCAGAAACCGGGAATTTCCACCACTGAAAAGCAACACTAAAAAGCTTCCCTCTCTGGCTGGGAATCAGGGATTAACTGAAAGAGCATGAAGAAAGCTCTGTATTCTGGAAATATTAAATATCTTGACCTGGGTGGTTATTACTTGGGTGTACACATGTAAAGAAATTAATGGCATTGTAAAGATTAGTGCACGTCAGAGTATGCATTTTATACCTCAATAAAAGAAAGGAGAAATCGGTAAGGGTAGACCTCTTTTTGATCCCATCTGTTCAAAGAGACCTATTTATTAACCTCACCAAAAGAGCTCATTATGAGATGACTCCTCTCCTGGTCCCATGGTTACCAAACATGATTCTCAGCAACAGAAGTCTTTCCTGGGCTACATCATCTATAGGAACCTCTGGGACAAGAGCGCCCACTCTACAATTCTCTGTGAGCAGTGGTGAGGGGAGGAGGAAGGAATAGGCACCACACAGATGACCTTGAGCCTTCCCTGCAAAACTTGATCTTTGATAGTGACAGCTACAGACAGACATAAGTCCTAGTTATCCAAACTCTTGCTTTCTTTGCAAAGAAAAACATATCCTAGAAAATTCAGAGGCTCCCTTTACTTGAAGGAAGTCTGTGTCTTTGTGAGTTAAAGAGAAAAAAAAAACAGTAATTTCCATGATTAATTAGCATGGTTATGTTTCACCAGTTTCTCTTCAACTTTTAAAACACTTGGAAAGAAGTGGGCTTCTCTGTTACATCAGTGTCTGGAGGGTTTTATATAGACTATAGAAGATTCACAGCCATACTAGATGCTACACTCATCATTATTGTAATACTGGCTTCTTCCCTCTGTGAAACCCAAGCAGTCTGTGAGGAAGGAGGCTCCTCTGTGGGTGACTACTCTGAACATGTGGGCTAGTAGGCCCAACAGCTCTCCTGTACCCATATTTCATTTTACCTTTCAGAGATGCTTTCCTTCATACTATCACAGCCTAAAGCCAAGATCTGAACAACTAGTAAGCCAAGATTCTATGGGTTTTTGTTTCAAAATATATCCCACAACTTTCTAAGTGCCTCTTTCTTGAGGTCAACATACTGGCACCTTCTAGCTGTCACCTGCCAAATCAGAATTATACTAACTCACTCCTTCTCACTGCAGAAAGTTGAAAGCTAAATTTCAAACATTGGTCTAAAATAAAACTCCAGGAATGAGTTACAAGGACACTAGGTGAGTGGTCTGAAGTCCCTAAATTAAGCCAGAGGCCTTAATGAAGAGAAGGGTTCTAAGTCCAGGGAGACAGCTCACAGGGCTGGAGCAATGCTCTGGAAATATTTCATAGTCCCCAGAGCATCACCAGGTGTAACTCTGGAGGCCTTTCACCTCTGCTGAAACCACCAGGCCTGCACTTTCAGGGGTGTCCTCTGGACATCTGGAGCACCCTTCAAAAATTTTTAAAGAGAATTTCATATTCTTGTTTCTCTGATTTATGAGAGTACTATAAAAAAGAGAGGAAATGTAGCAGAACTGTGAATAACATTGTTTTCAACTTTGATTTATATTGATAAGGAAAAGTTTTTTTAGGGAGAAATGAATTGGGCATTTGCTTTGCATGTAATCCCTGACACCCTATCTGGTCTCTTGAGCACCACCAGGAGTGATCTCCTGAGTACAGAATGGGGAGTAAGTCATAAGCATGGCTGATGTAGCAGAAAAAGATTATTTTCCTGATGGTGATAAAAGTGATATTACTCAGGGACCTGCTTTCCCCACATAATGTTCCCTTGAAGTCAATTAAAAAATATATATAATTTTTAAGGACTTAACGATCGTATGCTTTTTGACCATTTACTTTAAAAAGTTCCTTTTTGTTTTGTTTTGTCTTGTTTTTGTTTTAGGGCTACACCCAGAGGCGTTCAGGGGTTACTCCTGGCTCTGTGGTCAGAAATCGCTCCTGGCAGGCACAGGGACCATATGCCGAGGATCAAACCCAGGTCTGCCTTGGGTCTGCACGTGCAAAGCAAATGCCCTATGCTGTGCTATTACTTCTGATCCCTAAAAAGTTCCCTTTGACTTTAGAAATAAAGCAAATCTATTAACTTCCAAGATCACAGTCAGTTTCCCACCTACTTTATACTTAGCAACTTAGATTGATCAATTCCCCTCTTTCCTCCTGTTATGAAACTCAAGGATCAGTAAAAATATTTGTTCCCAGGAAATTCTTGGTTGGCTTCAAATTCAGGTCATAGATATGATACAGAACCTTCATATATGGTGTGAAATGAATCACCAGATAGGATATGATTCCTTCTAGAGTTAAGAATGAAGTACTTTTTCAGACTGATAACATAGTGAAAGACTTGAGTCTATGGGATTGTATTCTGAAGGCTGGTTAGCGTTTCTATGCCAATGAGAACCTCATATCAAAGCATCTCAACTCTATGCAATTTATAAAGGACAGACAGTACATGACCAAAAGGAGAGTGAAACACGGTGAAAATTCTACCACTAGGAAACCTCTGATCTATATCAACAAGAGAGCTGTATAGGACCTCTTTAGATTAAGAGCACCCTCTTTATTAAAAGAAGAAGAAGAAAGAAGAAGAAGAAGAAGAAGAAGAAGAAGAAGAAGGAAGAAGAAGAAGAAGAAGAAGAAGAAGAAGAAGAAGAAGAAGAAGAAGAAGAAGAAGAAGAAAGAAGAAGAAGAAGAAGAAGAAGGAAGAAGAAGGAAGAAGAAGAAGAAGAAGAAGAAGAAGAAGAAGAAGAAGAAGAAGAAGAAGAAGAAGAAGAAGAAGAAGAAGAAGAAGAAGAAGAAGAAGAAGAAGAAGAATTTTATGGTTTCCCTCCACCTATGTGTGATCTATTGGTATTACTTCTGTCAAAATGCCAGACTGAAGATGGTTCTGTAGGACATGTATATCCATCATTTGCCAAACTGTAGTAGTGTTGCTAATAAAGCTCTGTCTCAATCCAAAAGCACAGAGAAAGGAAGGTAGCAGAGGGAAGGGAAAGGGATGAGATGGGAATGAATGGGGAAGAAAAAAGAAAGGGAGGAAAAGGAGGTTAGTGGAAAAGGGAAGGGAAAGGAAGGTATAAAAGGAAAGAAAAATATAGGAAGAGAAGAAAAGGAAAGAGAAGGGAGGTGACAGGAAGAAAAGAAAAGGGAAGAGGAGAGGGAAGGAAAGGGAAGAGAAGTGAAAGAAAGGAATGGGAAGAGGAAGAGGAAGAAAGATATGGGAAGGGAAGGGAAAGGAGGGGAAGGGAAAGGAAGGGAGGGGAGGAAGGAGGAAGAGGGAAGGGAAGGGGAGGGAAGGAAAGGCAGTGGGTACAGACCTACCTGGTTGGTAGATTTCATAAGGATGTAATTAGTGACCTTCCCAAAGGGCAACCCCAGGTTGATGACGTCGTTCTCAGTGCAACTTCCTTCAGGGAGATTGCAGATATGAACCACGCGGCCAGCACCTGTTTTCCTCTGTGCAAACTAATGAGATACAAAGAGTAATAAGAGACCTTCAGAAGACTCTGTGTTGTACCAAATAATGACTGCAAAACTGTAATTTGCTAAATCACCACTGGAAATGGGTATATCTATATATTACTGGGAGAGGTTGTTCACCTAAATGTTTTTGTTATTGTTTTTTGGGGGGGGATCACACCCAGCAGCGCTCAGGGGTCACTCCTGGCTATTACACTCAGAAATCATTCCTGGCAGGTTCGGGGGACCATATGAGATGCCGTGATTCAAACCACCATCCTTCTGCATGCAGGGCAAGCACCCTACCTCCTTGCTATCTCTCCGACCCCTCACCTAAAATATTTTGAGAATATACTCTAACAATATAGTTGTTAAAATCAATATAGTTGATAAAACTTAAAAAATAGCCAAGATTCTACCACCACAATTTTGGGCAATCTATTATTACACAGGAATAAGTATACCAATACATAAATACTGTGTACAAGGACATTTATTTCAGTTATTCAGATTTAGGAAAAAAGAAGTCTAATTGTCAAAAAATAGAGGAATGTTTGAGCAAAGGTTGGTTCATGCAAACAAGAGAAAACTTAAGAATATAGTAAGTCATTATGTCATTAAAAAAGGAGTATGTCATTAAGAAGAGGAAGCAAATGTGCTGATTAGGAATCATTTTAAAGAATAAATGAAGACCAGGTAGTCTAATAATGTGTCATAGAATGCCATTTTTGGAAAATAAAATACTGAAAATATGAGAAAAAGAGATGAGTGTCATAAAATGTTTATGCTTGGAATGAATTGTGGGCATATAGGGATCAATTCTATTAGCTTCTACTGTTCTATCTGACTGATATTTTTTTTGGGAGGGGGCCACACCCGGTGACACTCAAGGGTTACTCCTGGCTATGCGCTCAAAAATTTCTCCTGGCTTGGGGGGGGGGGGGCGTATGGGACACTGAGGATCCAACCCAGATCTGTCCTGGGTCAGCCACGTGCAAGCCAAACACCTTACCACTGTGCTATTGCTCCGGCCCCCTGACTGGCATTTTTTTTTTTTTTTTTTTTTTGGTTTTTGGGCCACACCCGTTTGATGCTCAGGGGTTACTCCTGGCTATGTGCTCAGAAATCGCCCCTGGCTTGGGGGGACCATATGGGACGCCGGGGGATCGAACCGCGGTCCTTCCTTGGCTAGCGCTTGCAAGGCAGACACCTTACCTCCAGCGCCACCTACCCGGCCCTGACTGGCATTTTTAATAGTGAAAACAATTTAACAACTCTGAGCATCGATAGAGAAAGTCATGGGACATTATATCTTCATCCTCAATACTGGTTATCTTCACAAATTGGAAGGGAGTCAAGAAAGAAATGCTTGACTTTTTTCTTATTTATCATCTTCTTATATTGACTGATTTATAATTTTTTAAAATTTGAATAAAGAAGAGAGTATACAAAGAATCTGTATGTGTGTAATACACAGACAGACATTCACAGCAAAAACCTGTGGCTTTTTTTTTTTTAGGCAGTGTCTATCTAAACTTTGTTAGCCTTGGGAGGCCTCGTTCCAACCCAAAGCTTATTCACTAGCACAGTAGGATCAACAAGTAACAGAACTGCCCTACATGGTGCCTTGGGCTCCAGCACTTCGCTACTGCTCTCACCTGGCAGTCTGGAAGGCACCTGTAGGGAGAACTGTTTGGAAGCCAAGACCTGGGCCTGATAAAAGCTCTTAAAAGATGAATTATTCCTGTTTGGTCAATGCAAATATGAATCAGCCTAGAGTCGCTGGAAGGGTAACTAGGAACCCAACCAAAATGAAAGAGAATAAAGCAATCCAAACCGGAAATCCATTCCAAAAACACAGCCTCTATTTGCATAATCAACTTTTTCTATGACATAGTGAATTTCAGCATCCCTGGTACCCCATAAGCCCCCCTCCCTGAGCCTTTCGAGGAGTGATTTCTGAGAGTAGAGCCAAGAGTAAGACCTGAACACTGCTGGGTGTGCCCCAAAACAAACAAAAATCTCCCGGGTAATTCTCCCATGAGAAGCCCTCAGTTGGCTCATCGGGATTCAGCTCTGTCTGTGTTGGAGAAACTCAAAATTCCTCCACACAATATTGAGCGGTCCGAGCACTATCCCAATGGAGAACAAGAATTCAGCAGACGCCCTGAATGGCTTCCAGATCAGCCCTTGCTTTCCTGACTGCAAACTGAACTGTCCCTGGGGCCGGAGAGATAGCATGGAGGTAAGGCATTTGCCTTTCATGCAGGAGGTCATCGGTTCGAATCCCGGCGTCCCATATGGTCCCCCGTGCCTGCCAGGAACAATTTCTGAGCCTGGAGCCAGGAATAATCTCTGAGCACTGCCGGGTGTGACCCAAAAACCACAAAAAAAAAAAAAAAAAAAGAAACTGAACTGTCCCTAAGCTGGAAGACTTCACATCTGCCCTTCTCAGGGCAACAGTGTTGCTAAGAGGCAGAATTTTCATTAGGGTGAGTCTAGTTACCTAGAGACCAAACCCAGCTAAGGCTTTCAAACAGGGAATGTGACTGGCTCCTCTGAGTTTATCACCCATTTTTCTGCCCACCTGCTCTTGGCAGGCACAGTACTGCACCACGCAACTCTGTTGTGACGGGCTGAACAGATATATACGATATTTGGAGGACAGAACAAAGAAGGGCGGTGTGGGCCCATCCCCATTTCTTACCTGTGCAGTTGCCTAGGGACCAGGCAAGAGGGCCAAGGCCTCTCTGTGTCCTCCAGACTGAAACAACAGCACAAAAGGGTTTTACCCAAGTGGAAGCACAACAAAAGCTGCTGAAAGCGGGTGGGGGCAGTGAGAACAAGCTGATGAATAAGTACTCTCACAGCTGCCCATCAACAAGATATGTTTGTGCAGAAAGGCACTGAAATGAAGGAGCCTCAAGGAAGATATTTGCTCCATTTCAAAAACACATTCCAAGAGTTTTTTCCTCTCTCCCAAGATCATAATCAGAAATAAGGATTGTATTTTATTGGTCCCCTTTCACAATATTTATGAGATATTTTCATTGTGTCTGACTTTTGACTTCCGATTTCTAGTTAGAAACTTCATTTATTTATTGGTTTTTGGGCCACAATCAATGATGCTCAGGAACTAGTCCTGGCTCTGTACTCAGGAATTACTCCCAGCTGTGCTGAAGGAACTATATGGGATGCAGGGGAGAGAAACTCAGGTTTGGTTGTATGAAGGCAAGCATCTTACCTGTTGTACTATGGCAGTAGCCCCTAGAAACTTTTTCTTTTTTAAGAATGTGTTGGATGCTTCTGCAAATATTTGATGTGGAACGGTTTAGTCTTTGGTCTTTTCTATTACAGGTTTAAGATGCCTTGCTGTGAAAACCTATTTGGTTCAAAATCCTATTTTATTCACAGAAGGTATGGATTCTACACTGCAGTTTTATGAATTCTCATGCTCTCCTGTTCTAGAAACATTTCTAACCATGGTATTATTAGCCTGATGCCCCATGGAGGCCTAAACTATGAGGGAGGCAGGAGATATGTGAGAGGGGGAGAGGGAGGCAGAATGCAGTCTGCAATGGTGCCTCTAGTCTCAAACCCAGTCATGGGAACAGAACAACCTAGAGCCTCTAAGCAAGCAATGAGATTCTGTGCATCAACTCAGCCTTTCTTTCTCTACTCAGTCCTTAAGGGCCTCAAAGGGGAACAGGATCGCAGGGAAGGGTCATTATTGTTTTACATTTTAAAGACCTAAATTGAGTTGCACTCTGAATTTATTTATTGCCTATCAGGGTGACTGATTAGTCCCGAAGTTGAGCAGGTCTGATTGGTGTCTGTGGGTTTTTTTTTTTTCTTTTTTTTTGGTTTTTTTTTTGGGTCACACCTGGCAGTGCTCAGGGGTTATTCCTGGCTCCAGGCTCAGAAATTGCTCCTGGCAGGCACAGGGGACCATATGGGACGCCGGGATTCGAACTGATGACCTTCTGCATGAAAGGCAAACGCCTTACCTCCATGCTATCTCTCCGGCCCGGTGTCTGTGGTTTTTGATGAATGAAAGTGGGCAGTTAATTACTCATGATTACATTAAGAATTTACTTTTAAAATATAGAGACATGACAGTGAGAAAAATGTAAAAGAACAGTGGATCTGGACAAAAGGTATATGGAAGGTCCCTTTTTTGAAAGAGGAATGATGTCACACCTGGGAGTACACAGAGCTTATTCCTGTCTGTGTTCAGGAATCACTCCCAGAAGAGTTCAGGAGACCATATGTGGGGCCAAGGAATGAACCTGGGCTGGCCACATTCAAGGCAAATGCCCTACCCACAGTATTATATCTCTTGCCTCCCATAATGTGGTTGGTATTCCTTAAGCTTTCTTACAACTGTTCTGTAAGTCTGAATTACATTAAAATGAAAAGTTAAATTAAAAAGGACCTTAAGTTGAAAGATGTGCCCTGGGACCAGGAATAAATAACTTTAGAGAGAATAGTAATATCCTGCCAACTAGAACTTTAAGTATGAGGTGTTGATGCTCTCCATAAACATCTCACCCAAAGTTCTACTGAGCTCCAGGGAGGGGCACTGCACAGGTGCACTTGAGCCGGTCCAGCCCAAGGTCAATGGTCTAGGAGTTAAGCTGTCAGGTTGTAACTGAAGCCCTCATTACCGACCTAAAGGGGCACTAATTTTTTCCCAGCCAGAAGAGTTCCGAGCTACAGCAGGCCAGCACTGACCTGCAAAGACTTCCTACGGTCAGATCCGGACACTTTCACTTGCTCGAGTCACTCATTTACAATGAGCTGCTACCACTTCTAGTTCACATGATTGGGCCCCAGACCCCTATACTCCCCCAGAGATCTTTATGGCCAGGTGGAATGTGAAAGGAGCAAATATTCTCATGTAGGAAGATTCTGAGAACTTTAGCTGACCTTGAAAAGAAGTGGGAACAGCCTTCCAAGATGAATTCAAAAACTTGCCCAGTTCAAGTAACTCACAGACCAGCCATAAAACTGTGAACAACAGTAAAAGGTCCATAGGGATTTGACTTTCTCAAAGCAGCACTAAGGGAGTGGAGGTTTTTCATGCAGGAGGCCTTGAGTTCTTTCCTAGCATGTCTCCAAAGCACCCTTGGGAGGAGCAAGCTGGGAGGATCACCTGAATACTATGTTCTTATGGCACAAAGAATCTCCCTCAAAAATCCTTTCTGGAACTCCTGCAAGTTGATTGCAGATTCCCTCATCAAAAACAATTGTTCCAGCCTGGTCTGCTTTAGGTGTGTTCTAAAATCATCTGGCAGTCTGTGGGCGTCTGCTTTTTGTGGACAGATAGTGGGCAAATGTTTATTTTATGCTGTTGATTTTGAACATATTATGTGAATTGTAAGTGGGCGTAGGCTCCATGGCAATGGATCTTGGTATAACTTGAGAAAGAGACACAGATGTCTTTAAAAAACATCTTCAAATGTTTTACAAAGCACATGAGCTTTGACTTAAAGTAATTGTACTTCTGTCAGTGCCAGACTAGCCTCCTGTTGTAAAGTAGCTTACTTGGACCAAAAAAAATGTCATCTTATAAACTTAAGTGTCACAAAAATCTGAAAACTGAGAGGTCAGCCAGTCTGTCCCACCACTGGGTATGAAGACACTGATGCTTAGGAATAGTTAAGCAATTTAATCCATGATCAACTAAGTAGAGACAGATTTGTGATTACAACTTTGCTTTCACTGAAAAATGGATCAATCTCCAAAACGATAAATTAGAGTAAATGTGTACAAACAGATGGTGTTACTACATGAGCTGGGTTTTGTTTTGGGTTCGATTTTTGGGCCACTTGTTGGTCTGTGTTCAGGGATCACTAATGGTGGACTCTGAAGACCATATAGTTTTCTGGGGATTGAACCCAGGTCAGCCATGTGCAAGACCAGCACCTTACCCCTTGTAACTTTCTCTCTGGCCACTGCGTGAGCTAGGTTTTTATGCTCAGAAAAGTCAAGATATCAGTTTAATTATAAATCAAGAATTTATGTCATAAGAATAAAAGTATATTTTACAATAGATACATGGTATTTTTCTATTTTTGAAATAAAGTCCCTTTGGCACTTTAGAAATTAAACACACACACATATACTAGCAAGAACTACACTGTTAGAGCAATAGACGTATACCTTTCATTTTTTTCTATAGTGAAGAATTTGAAATCTTTTATATTCTTGTTACTGCCTGAGTAACAGTAGTAGTAATAGTGAGTAATATCTACTAGCCAAAGTAATTAAGATTGGGAGGGCCCGGAGAGATAGCACAGCAGCGTTTGCCTTGCAAGCAGCCGATCCAGGACCTAAGTTGGTTGGTTCGAATCCTGGTGTCCTTATGATCCCCCGTGTCTGCCAGGAGCTATTTCTGAACAGTCAGCCAGGAGTAACCCCTGAGCACTGCCGGGTGTGGCCCAAAAACCAAAATCCAAAACAAAAACAAAAGATTGGGAGGGGTCCCAGCAATTCTCTGCCACCCAGGCTCGTGACTTAATGTGAGAGTCCAAAAATGTGGTGCTGCTCTGATTCTGTGGAGCTGAGGATTACCCAGGCCACCCCACAAGTACTTGGGGATCTCCAGGGCTGCACCCTAACAATGCTGGAGGACCCTTGTGACCAGAACCACATGATATGTACCTTAACTTAAGGAACATAATAGGTACCCCAACTCCTATCCTATCTCCCTGGCTCCAGTAATGAAGATTAACAAGGAAAGAAAATAGAACAAAATGCCCACTGAGATGCCCTTTGTTCTCTGAAAATACACAAGAGAGCAAGAGTTGTAACAGAACTTAAATGTGGGGAAGGAGAAACTTTGCCACATCAATTATGACTCCATACTCTCTAGAAGTCAAGAGACCCAAAAGTGTTGAGCCTCGGAGCAATCTGAAAGGCCAGGGTGGAGAGACAGATTGTTTTAGAAACTTCTAGTAATCTAAAGGCAAGCAATCCTGACCTTCCACAAATATCTATGTCTCCCTTTGCATAATTTTTATCTCTGTGACTTTTCTGGGTACAAGTACTGGTGAGAACAAAGCCATCAAAGAATGGGCCAGAGCAACCCCTTCTGGGCCCCAAAGGAACTAAACTCCCTGGAGGCTCAGAGGAGGGCCAGGTTGAGGCCTGGGATCAGGCACCAGAAAACTATTTACAGCCTGCAAAGGCCCCTTCAGAAACCTGAGGACTGTTTATGATGAGATGCGATGAGGGCAGCAAGTGTCAAGTGCCTCTGCTAGACTGAAGGCAGCAGCCTCAGTGGACACAACTGTCTCTCCCTGGGTACCTGTGGTTGGAAGATAGGGAAGGCAGGAGAGAGAAGCAGGCCACACACTCACAGCAAACAGAGTTCATCGACTGTGCAACACAAACAAGGAAATAAGAGGCCAACAGTCCCACACAGAGGAGACCAGTTTCTGTCAGCCCAGCCTGTGGAGCAGGTGGTAGTAGATGGGGTCTGTGCTGTGGTGGGTTGAGATTCTGGAATACTCCAGCTGATTTATGGAGGCTCATTTCCAGAACCCTGCTTCTCTTTGTTCTCTAGCTTAAAAACAGGGACCTTTGAAAGCAGCAAGTTGTGCTTTGCTCCGCCAATAATAATGGTTTTCTGATGGTGGAATCCTGCCTGTTTCTGGATTGACTCAACAGAATGGACTCTGCAAATACGGCTGTGCCTGGTGTCCAACAGATGTGGCCTTGGCACAAGACTGAAAGGAGGAACTTGTGGACAAAAGTTCAGGGACCCCAGGTGTCAGTGCTTGACTGTATCCCATACTTCTTTTCTGTTTGAATGCTCACCAAATTGAAATGTGCATTTCAAATGCAAAAAATAAGAATAATGTCGATGTAAGAGTTTACTGGAGCCTCACAGAGTCTCGCACAAGGTATCCTTAGTAGCTGTAATTGCTTCCACTTCTCTTCAGGGCTCAGGATTTATAGGCAGAAAAGAAATCAATCATTTCTCATACACAGTTGTGAGAAATATTTTGGATTTGTTTTGGGGTGACATCTAGCTTTACTCAGGGCTTACTCCTAACTCTTTGCTCAGGGGTCACTCCTAGCAGTGCTCAGGAAGCCATAAGCAGTCCCAGAGACTGAACAGGGCTGGCTGCATGCAAGGCAAGCAGGGGACTAGCACCTGCTATTCAAAGGAACTGAACAAAGTCTCCTTTTGGAGCAGAGAGATAACACAGGAGGTACCTGTGTGCCTTGTATGCAGTTTGCACTGATTTGCTCCCCAGCACAACATAGTGTAGGGTGTGGACACAGTAAAAAAGCATCTTTCTGAAAAATGATATTAACACCTGGCCATTGAGGCAGGAACTGGTTGGAGCAGATTTTGTTCTATCCTCCAGATATCATTGGGGGCTAAAGAAATACTCCAAGCACCTGTGTACAGCTTTGCATGCAAAGCACTGTTCAGTTCCCAGCATTGCATGGTTCCCTGAACACTGCTGGGAGTGAACTCCATGAGCAAAAACGAGCTGAGAACAGCCTTGATCACCACCAGGAGTGGTGACCTCCAAACAGACAAACAAAATAAATCCCTAAAAAATAAAACTAGTCCAGAGATGCCTCTTCATCTGCCAAGTCTGAGAAATTCCTGCGACCTCCACAATGCCACAAGGTCCTGCTAAGTAGCTTTTGGAAGAGAAGGGAAGGGAAGACCTTATTAAAGAGTGTTTGTCACAGTCTAGAGTCTCACAGAGGACAGGCGGCAGGGATCAGTGGTGCAATGCAAGGCCTCTAGAACCTGGTCATCTAGGCTGAACTCTCACAGCCCCACTGCCCAGCAGGGTGGTGGTCTTAGGACAAGGCACCCAGCCTCCCATGCTTCATAGGACTGTCATGGATTCAGTGAGTGGATATGTACTAAGAGCATATCAGTGAGTGCTCACATTATTGTCCCACCACTTTGGAGATGCTTTCCTGCTGCCAGTGCAGAAAGCAAAAATGATTCTGTGTTGCTTCTGCCCTTCAAGCTCAAGATTAACTCCTCATTCCTAGGCATTTGGAGGAAACCCTCCTCAGATTGCCTGAATATCCTCAGGAGTTGTCCTGCATCAGCAGAATGCATGAACCCGCCCAGTGGAGAAGGCATTCCTGGGAGCCTTGCAACATGTTCAAGGGATGAGCTCTCTCTCTCTCACTCCAGTAGTTCCAGGCAGTGGTTGCAACAGAAATGCTGAGATGAGACTTGCCTGACACACGTAGTGAGCCCACAGAGCTAGAAGCTAGGGTTAGCCAAACCGGTTTCCCACAATGGAAAACTGTTCCTTAAGAGTCATTGATAGATCTTAGATCGGACACCAGAAGAGTTCAGAGTCATTGCCACATACATGATCCCACTTGACCCTACAAGGTCAGGACAACTCAGGCCTGAGCATTGCTCCCTACTCTAGGCTTGACCAGCGAATCAGAGACTGTTCACATGGACACATATGGTGCCAGATTTGATACATAATCAAAACTTTCACACAAGACAGATGCAAATTTCTTTGATCTCTCAAATTCATCAATTTCCCCCATGTCATTAAATAAATTCATTAATTTCACCGCAGGAAAGTAAAGTGACTTAAGAATGGCCACATCCACACCCAGAAGTTGGGCATGCTTATCAGCCTGGATGAAGGGCCAAGACGAATCAGATGGGCACTGACCCTTCTACGCTATTCCTCTTGCATTTATATAAATAAGCTCATTGTCAGCAGCTCTTTCCCTTGCCCAGACCCCCTCACTCACCTGCCCCTCATTCCTACCTCCTGTTCACCCCAGTTCCTAGAACACAGTGGACAGAGAGATGCCTGCAAGGTCCTTTACATGAGGAGGGTGGCCCAGGGACCGGGTGGTGCTGGAATGGCCAATACCCCCATTGGGACTCAAGTGTGACACCAAGGGGGTCTGATTGCAGCAACAAATGAAGCTACACTGAACCCCATTGTCCCAACTAAGGGACACTCATGCACCCTAGCATGAGTGCAGAAAGGAAAATATAAAATTCTCTTTCACCAGAATTGGGGCTTGCAGACATGATCTGTGTGAAAGCACTTCTCCCACTCCTCAGGATGGACACACACTCATGCATATATGCACACACACATGCCCAGGCAGGCCTCCCTTTAGCCACGACCCTCTCAGGGACTCTCCAGTAAGCCCAACCCCTTAGCAGTCTCTTCCCAGCAAAAGGTGAGAAACAGGGTGGGAATTGGTGCTCGGACTGCAGGAGGAAAGAGAAAGATGCTGGTGTTATCTAATGTTAAACAAACAAAAAAAAATGCAGGCACAAACAAAACCTTCATAGACATGCAGAACTCAGCTAATGGTACCTTGCCTTAATGCTGGCTCTGTGGGTCCCACCCCATGAGAGAAAGGGACAGTCGCAATTGGGAGCAGAGCAGAGAGAAGAGAAGGGGAGAAGGAGACAGAGAGACAGACAGAGAGACAAAAACAGAAGAGACAGACAAAGACAGAGAGACAGACAAAGATAGAAGAGACAGAGACAGACAGAGACAGAGAGAGATAGAGAGAACACTCACACTTCTGAAAACAAGACATGTTCTCAGGCTCTCCTGAGACAAGCCATTTGCTACGAGGCCCCAAAGTGCAGCATGTATCATTCCTGTTTTTAAACACATTTTCTCCTTCTGGGATCAAGTTTCACTGGAATCAATCCACTTCAATAAAACACCAAAAGGTCTTTTAAAATATACAGGCAAGGGGGGCCAGAGAGATAGCATGGAGGTAAGGTGTTTGCCTTGCATGCAGGAGGTCGGTGGTTCGAATCCCGGCATCCCATCGGTCCCCCGAGCCTGCCAGGAGCGATTTCTGAGCATAGAGGCAGGAGTAACCCCTGAGTGCTGCCGGGTATGACCCAAAAAAACAAAACAAAAAAAAATGTACAGGCAAGGAATGAGAGAGAGAGAGAGAGAGAGAGAGAGAGAGAGAGAGAGAGAGAGAGAGAAAAATAGGTAGGTGTTTGCCTCATACACATCTGATCAGGGTTCAATCCTTGGCATTCCCTTAGATTCCCCCAAGGACTGCCAAAAGTAAAGCCTGAATGCAGAACTAGGAGTAAGCCGGAGCACCACCAGGTATGGCCACCCCCCAAAATAAAACAAACAAAAATAAATTAATTAAAAAATTATGCAGGAAGGGGTAAACATTTTCCCTCCCTAAACCATGGTCTGAGTGTTTAATTTCCACCATTTAAAAGTATTCCCACTCTGCATGTTTTTCAATACCAGCTGAGCTGAATGAAGGAACGAAGGCCAGAAGACATTGTCCCTCGCTGCTCTGATCTCAGTCGCAGCAGCACCTGCTGAGCCCACCCTTTACTGCAGCCCACACTCAACACTGCAGCTGACAAGAGTGCTTCAATAGTAACAGTGATCACAGAGAAGCCGCTTCTGTACTCACGTTTGTCCCTGGAGAAGTTGATGGCAATGCAGGATTGGACTGAACAAACGGCCTTGCTGGAACTGCCACATAGGAAGTCCCCAGACTTGAGGCATATTCTAAAGAATAATTGCACAGATGCATGAAAGCCTAGACATGTACTTCATGTTCAGTCTAGTTCAGAGCTTTCTTACACCCCTCCAAAACCATACTCATTTTTTTCTCTCATCAGCCCCAGAAACCATCACATCAGTGGGATCATGAAATAAGTATGTAGCCCATGAAATAAGTATATAGCTTCATGTTTTGCCCTCCAACGTCTTGGCAAAAACATGTGGGAGTTGTCCAGAACCATACTCTAGGCTTGCTGCTGACCAGCAAAGCTTTTTTTTTTTTTTTGATTTCTGGGTCACACCCAGCAGTGCTCAGGGTTACTCCTGGCTCTGTGCTCAGAAATTGCTCCTGGCAGGATTTGAACCACCATCCATCCTGGATCAGCTGCTTGCAAGGCAAATGCCCTACTGCTGTGCTATCTCTCAAGCCCCAAGCAAAGCATTTTTATATAATCTGGAAATGGGAGATCCATAATGTTCAGGGACTTCTAGGACTACAACCAGTGGTGCTCCAAGGGTCATGCAGTCCCTGGAATAAACTCCAGGGCTTTTAACATACAAAATAGGAACTGATCCTGATCTATTCCCTCCCAAAACATGCCCAGCAAAGCTTTATGTTTAAAATAAATCATAAAAATTTCTAGTGCCAGGGCAACAGGTCCAGTGTGTTTCAATGACTTAGTTCTGTTGGCATATTGAACATCTTAGGGATGATTTATTATTAAAGACATGCCAGTGAACCCACAGAGAAGCCTGCAAGACCTTACTCACCATCATTCCCCGCAGGGCTATACATGGTTGTACTGTTAGGAGAATTTACCAACGGTCCCTCTGCAGAGCCAAGTAAACAACGGACTCCAGCACTGCAAAGGGGAAGAAAAGAAAACCAGAGCCTCTGTAAGTGGAACAAAGTACTGTCACTGTTAGGCATAGAACCAAATTAGCAGAGAAGATGTCTCACTAAACACGTGTGCGTGGATGCTCAGAGCAACACTCTTCTCCCTATCAAATTACAGAAATAACCTACACATGGGTCAAACAATGAAAGGATCAAAAAAAAAAAATGGAAGATACAGGTACAGCTCCTAGAATATTATTCAGTAGTGAAAAAGGTCGCCTGTGCTATAAGGTGGAGGAAGCTTAAAAATAGGCTGAGTGAAAAAAAGCCCATCAAAAGGGCTACATAGTTGTTTCATAATCTCACTGATGTGATGATTTCTGGGGCTGGTAAGAAGAAAGAATGAGCATGGTTTGGGAGGATATAAGAAAGCTCTGAACTAGACTGCAGTAATAATTGTGAAACATTGTGAATGAGTTAAATGCTACTGAAATGATCTACTTTCAAATGGTCAAGATGGCAAGTCTTGAAGTAAATTTCAAGGAAAAAGTGGGGAGCCACTTTTTAAAAATCGTGATAAAATCCACACAATCCATAACTGACCATCGTAACCACTATCAAGAGAGTCACTAAAATGGCACTAATCACTGTCACTGTCCAGAACCTTTGCATCTTGCAGATCTGAAAGTGTGTCTGAGAAACACTGACTTCCTGTTGTGTCATGTCCCCCCATGGCCACCATTGTACTCTGGGTCACTGTAAATGTCACCAGCCTAGAACCGCATGAAAGTGAAATCCCATGTATGCCCTTTGTGATGGCTCTTTTTACTCAGCAGCATGTCCTGGTGGTTCATCATCCTGTAGATGGTGTCACAGTCTTTCCTGTGAAAAGCTTTAGTGTCTCACTATGGATGTGTACTTCATTTTCTTCTCTGGTGGGCTTGCCAGTGGACACTGGGTGGCTTGTACCTGTTGGTTCTTGTGAACAAGAAAGGGAGGCCTTCCAACATGCTCCTTCTGGGCCCTTCACCCCCATCTCTTCATCCCTGGTGTCCTCTCACAGATGCCAGCTGCCCTGGCTCACAAGACCCCCGGTGTCTGCCTTGCCCTGCCCACTTTCATGTTAAGTCCAGCAGCCAGGGTCGGGGAAACAAAGACTCATCAAAATTCTGCTCCACTTTCCAAAGAAAAAACAAAAGTTCTCACAACAACCTGAGCTCTGAAGATGGGGCCTAACATGGCCCAGATCCCTTCCCTGATGCTTTGTTCTAGGACACCCTGCTGAGAATACCACCAAGCCTTGGGCCCTACTGGATCAGTGGAGCATTCCCCTGGCCACCACTGGGCCTTCACACTTGCCTCTCTTTTGCTGGGCGCCAGTGTTCACCCAGACCTTCCCTATTCCTTGCAGAGTCTCTGTAGTGTTCTCAGAAGACTTTTCCTGAAAGTTCAGCATTATTTGTTGGGGGTCATACCCAGCTTTGTTCAGAACCTATTTCTGACTCTGCGTTTGAGTCACTCCTGGCAGTGTTCAAGGAGACTGGGTGTTGCAGAGAATCAAATCCAGGCCCCTTCCCCCATTAATGCATGTTCTCAGCCCACTGAGATATCTATCCTCAACACCCTATTTAAAATTGAGTTTTTCTAGAGCCATTTGGAAAAATAATCAATGTCTTACATAACTCTATATACAACTTTCTTTGAAAAAATGAGAAATGTGTAACTAAAAGTCTATTGTTAAAGAGTTGATCCTTTTCTTTTTCTTTGTTTTGGGACCACACCTTGCAGCACTCAGGGTTTACTGTAGGCTTTGTGCTCAGAAATTACTTTGCATGCTGGTTTCCTCTGGTAGGCACAGAGGACCATATGGGATGCTGGGGATTGAACCTGAGTCAGCTGCATGCAAGACCAACTCCCTACCTGCTTGCACAGCCATGCATGGAACCAGGCTCAAAACTAACACTTACTTTTCTGAGAAGACCAAGCATTTCTGTGCATGGAGTTTCCCTTTCACGTGCAGCTCCCAGTCCTAAGAAAGAAGGAAAGAATGATGAAAAGCAGAACTGCGCTGTGAAAAGCAGGTGGGGTGGTCCCCCTGGCCCCACAGGGAGCATCCAGAGGCTGGGGAGTCTGGTCCTCTCCCCTCAGTGCTCTGCCCACCATCTCCTTTGTGCCCTTAACTTCCACCTGTCCATCAGGTCCTAGTGGACAGGAGACTGCTTTCATTTTCCTTCCAGGGGATCCATCTGAATAAGGGGATCCCTTGGCACCTCCTCATCTTTCTACCCATATGCCTGCATCTATGCATCTCCCCACCCCAGAGCCCACAATCTTCACTCTGGCTGGGAGAATCTGACAGGTGGGCTTCCTGTGAGTCACAAAGTCTTAGAAAAGGCTCATGAGACAAACTTACTCCTCATCTCCCAGGGCTGTGACTCTCAGAACCAGATCAGGATAGGGCCTCACACACACATTCTTATAGGATGAATTCTCCTCCCAGACAGAGAAGAACTGAGTGGGGTGGGGAAAACTGAGAGCAAAAAATGGTGCAGCCATCCTCTCTGAGACATCCTTAGTCTCCTCTCACGCCTATGGAGCTGTGGACCAGGGCCAGTTGTGTCCTCTCTGTGAAGTGGATAACTACATTAACTGCTGACAGAGCCTTGTGTGACTATGATGTTTGCTCCAGGATCTTGCAATGTTTGTTAGAAACAAACATCTGTCTATTAAAACAGCACTTGGATTTTATGCTATTTTAAATATAGCACTTACAGCTGATGTGATCAAGTGGAAAACACACAGGTGAACGATTGTCTAAACAAGCATTCCCTAAACCTATTCAGGTCACCTTTTAACCTTGTTTCCTTTCTGTGTTCCCCTTGTTCTACCTGTTGACCCTCAAGTCTCATGCCATGACCACCCCCATTTACATATTTTTTCTTTTCTTTTCTTTTTTTTTTTTTTGGTTTTTGGGTCACACCCGGCAGCACTCAGGGGTTCCTCCTGGCTCTATGCTCAGAAATCACTCCTGGCAGGCTCGGGGAACCATATGGGATGCCGGAATTTGAACCACCGTCCCTCTGCAGCTAAGGCAAACGCCTTACCGCTGTGCTATTTCTCTGGTCCCCCATTTACATATTTTTTTACTGCGGCCCCCTTCAAATATTCTGGAGGTCCACATATAGGTCGACATATAGAGAGAGACTTTGTGGCCACAACATTCCCCAACTACCACGAGCACGTCCTGGTACTAGATACTCTCACAGAACAGATGCTGAGATCCACTGTCCCAATTGGTCCTGGTGGTAAATGATACTTTTATCTTTGATCCCAAATCCTGATTTTTCTTTCATACACAGAGCACTGGACGCTCTCAAAAACAGCATCTCTGGGCAACACAGGACACCCCTCTCCTCACAGACTCAGATACCCGAGCCCCATCTCTGTCTAACCCAACTGGAGTCACTTAATGCCTTCCAGTCCAATTGTCTCATCTCTAAACCTAGACAAGAATCGTGCTGCTTTTAAAGCAAGGGGCTGCCATGAGTCAGCTCTGAAATTCTGATTCTGAAATTCTGAATCTGGTTCTGAAATTCTGAATTCTGAAATTCTGACTCTGAAATTCTAATTTCTGTGATTTGCACCAAAGATTCCAGTGGCCCAAACACTGTTCCATGCCACAAACACTGCCCTGAGGACTGTGTTGCATATTGGGGGGGGGGCTCCCCAGGCTGCCAGAAGACTTACCTTTAAGTCAAACACCTTCTTGTCGCAGATGCTACAGATGTGGGGCAGGTGGAGGGGGGCCACGCCATGCAGGTCATTCAGCTCATGCGCCTGCAGGGGCCTCATGGATAGCATGACCTGATCGTCCTTGGCCCGTGGTCTGGCCCCTCCAAAGCCAGCTTTGTTATTGTTCAGCCTAGCCCCAAAGGAAGGAGGGGTCCTGTCAGGAGTGGGCTCCTCGGGGTCATATAGTTCGTAGGTCTGGGTGGGGGGCGGCGGCCACAGATTGGGGCCTGCTAGGAGCTCAGGCTTGCTCTGGCCAGAGAACCCGTGGGTGCCCTCCCACTGGCCACTGGCGCCCTGCAGCAGCGAGCCCGCCTCGCCCTTCAGACCACTGGCCTGCTCAGAGGCAAACCCGCCTGCCACATGGGACCCGCCTTGGGAGCTGGGCCCATAGAAGTCTTTGGCAAAGGCTGCTTGGCCATCTGGTCCTGAGTGGCCATAGTGCCCTTCGTAGGCCACGCTGCCCGAGGTACCGGCTGGGGCTGGCAGGAAGCTGGGCTGCCCATCTGTCTCTGAGCCGAACGTCTGGCCCAAGTTGGCCTTGCTATACTCATAGAAGCCCGCAGCCGCTGGAGCAGCTGCAGCCTTGCCAATGCCCAAGAGAACCGCAGGCTGGGCAGGAGTAGGAGGCACCACCCCGGGGAAAGGGTGCATCACCACGGCACTGGGGGCCTGGCTGGGAAGGCTCACAGAGGGTCCGGGGCCTCGTGTCTGGCCCTGGGACGAGAAGGCAATTGTATTTGCTGGGAAGCGGGCACTGGGCATGGTTACAGCATGTTGAGGCACCCCGGTATGACTGGGAGAGGCGCTGATCACCGATGGATGCCTCAGCTGGTTGAAGAGAGGCTGGGACATGGCCACTTTGGAGAGGACTTGGTTCAGGACTGTGGCAGCCGCGGTGTTGTTGGTGACTGCTGTCTGTGCCAGCTTCAACCGGTGGAGGGTGAGCTGGGCTTGCAGTTGTGCCAGCTGGAGACTGGCCGGTGAAGGAAGCAGAGGGTTCGGGTTGCTGACCGAGAAGGGGTTCTTGTCCAGCAGTTTGGCAGCACTGCAGGGAAATAAACATCTCAATGTATAGCTGGTTTTCACCAAGGTTGACAAGGGACTGCCCATGGTATCTCCTACCCCTAGCAAGACCCTACCCACACGGGTCTCACATAAAAGCAAGTATGCTTAAAAAGCTCCCACTTTTTAAGTTCTAATTAGAAAACAATTATCGACAGGATGTTAATTCTGACCCATAGTAAAAAAAAATAAGCTAAAATTGTTAGAAACAAACATCTGTCTATTAAAACAGCACTCGGATTTTATGCTATTTTAAATATAGCACTTAAGGCTGATGAGATCAAGTGGAAAACACACAGATGAACGATTGTCTATGTAGCATGAAATAATTAACGATGGTGCTGGATGGCGATGGATGGAGGCCTTTGTGCTTAGGCCCCAGCCACGTGGCTTCATCCCCATCCAGCTGGCAGATTTCAGGCCCAGGTAATCGGCGTAATCAAGACTCACTCACATGCAGGCTTCAGGAAGCATTAACTTTATTCATGCCCTATTCACCACATGTGTGTGGCCTATCTCATAACCTTTTAAGCACTAGTTATTCTTGGCCCTGCATCTAAACTCCTTTCAGCCATCTTCCCTTTGGGCTCCATGCTGGTCAAAGACCAGAACACAGAAACCCAAAAGCCAGAGCGCCCAGCAGCGCAGAACGGGCAAAGAGCCAAAAGGGGGCAAAAAGCCAAAAGGGGCCGAATTCCCTTGGTTCAAGCCTTATATAACATTTCCCAGACCCCTCCCAGGAATGGGAGGGTCTAGCAGGTAAGGTTACACCTACTATCCGGTTCCCAAGACCCCTCCCAGAAGTGGGTGGGTCTAGGGTCTTAAATAGGTACACCCACATTTCCTCCTTTTCTTAATATTTTTATGCACCAACGTAATAGAGTGAAAATTAATATACCAGCCCTTTTTAAAAACATATTTTTGCAAAATATACTTTACACCTGTAACCTAAAATTCTATTAATGCTTTTTTACCAAGCACTATTTTGGAACTTTCATGTTCCTATACTTTTAAACTATATTGGGGGAACTTCATGTTCCTATACCTATTGTATACACAAGTACTGCAGCATACATGCATAACATACATTTTAAAAACAGGCTAAGTACATTGAAATACACAGTAAAACATTTTGCAATAGAAAATATTAACTATGAAAGACAACAAAACACATTTAAATTATAAAGAAAATGACTAAGACAAAGATGCAGGTGGTTAGAAATTAGATGTTTAAATGATCTAAACAGAACTACTTCCCTTTTATTTTTATTTTTTAACCACTAACTAACTAAAACTTATTACATTACCAACTATGAGTAAAATATTACTACCCACTAATTTTTTACACCTAAAACCATAGTTTAGATTAATTTGTTCCACGCTGATCTCACCACGTGGCTTTTGTAAACTTTTAAAGTTCAGATGTTGGTTTGTCCCACGCTGATCTTACCACGTGGCTTTTTTCCGTAGTTTCAGGCTCCGCTGCCGGTTTGTGATCTGGAGCGTGGATTTCAGGTTTTTCGCTTTTCCGGGCAAAGCTGAGCCCAGCCGAGCCGAGCCACTTGGAGCTTTTCGCCGCTTTTTTCCTCCGGGCGCACTTTGGATGTTCAGAGTTCCAAGTGATTTAAACTAAAAGTTCAGTTCAAAATTTCCAAAGTCGAAATTCAAATTTAAGCCGCAGGTCATTTTCAGAAAATCAGTCCATTTTTAATAGTCTTTTTTTCCTTCTTTTCCAATTTAGACTTTTAATAAGTATTTGAAGAGGCCCAGGTTTTTGTTTCTTGTAACAAAGTTTTAGTTCTGGGCCTGGGCCTGGGCTGGAGGTGATGCAAGCTTCCACCTCTCTAGTTTTAATGGCCTTTGAACCCCCAGATGGGGTGTTGGCCATTTTTGAACATTGTTGCACGTGGCCCAGGGTTTTGGGCTCAGTGCACCCGAAAAGAGCCAAAATGAAACAGAAGAGCAGAAATCTCACCATTTTCGCTGTTTTGTTGGGTTCAGGATTCAGGTCCCTGTTCGGGCGCCAGATGTAGCATGAAATAATTAACGATGGTGTTGGATGGCGATGGATGGAGGCCTTTGCGCTTAGGCCCCAGCCACGTGGCTTCATCCCCATCCAGCTGGCAGATTTCAGGCCCAGGTAATCGGCGTAATCAAGACTCACTCACATGCAGGCTTCAGGAAGCATTAACTTTATTCATGCCCTATTCACCACATGTGTGTGGCCTATCTCATAACCTTTTAAGCACTAGTTATTCTTGGCCCTGCATCTAAACTCCTTTCAGCCATCTTCCCTTTGGGCTCCATGCTGGTCAAAGACCAGAACACAGAAACCCAAAAGCCAGAGCGCCCAGCAGCGCAGAACGGGCAAAGAGCCAAAAGGGGGCAAAAAGCCAAAAGGGGCCGAATTCCCTTGGTTCAAGCCTTATATAACATTTCCCAGACCCCTCCCAGGAATGGGAGGGTCTAGCAGGTAAGGTTACACCTACTATCCGGTTCCCAAGACCCCTCCCAGAAGTGGGTGGGTCTAGGGTCTTAAATAGGTACACCCACAGTCTAAACAAGCATTCCCTAAACCTATTCAGGTCACCTTTTAATCTTGTTTCCTTTCTGTGTTCCCCTTGTTCTACCTGTTGACCCTCAAGTCTCATGCTGTGAGCACCCCCATTTACATATTTTTTCTTTTCTTTTCTTTTCTTTTCTTTTCTTTTCTTTCTTTCCTTCCTTCCTTCCTTCCTTCCTTCCTTCCTTCCTTCCTTCCTTCCTTCCTTTCTTTTTTGGGTCACACCCGGCAGCACTCAGAGGTTCCTCCTGGCTCTACGCTCAGAAATCGCTCCTGGCAGGCTCCGGGGACCATATGGGATGCCGGGATTTGAACCACCGTCCCTCTGCATCTAAGGCAAACGCCTTACCGCTGTGCTATCTCTCCGGTCCCCCATTTACATATTTTTTTTTACTGCGGTCCCCTTCGAATATTCTGAAGGTCCACAGAGGGATTTCAGGGTCCCCAGTGTAAGCTGATACATACACCTCTGCTATAATAACTCATTACAGCCACTGCTTGATTCCCAAAATTCAATTCTACCCATCTATTCTAAATAAAAGCACCAAAATACAGACAAAATCTGATAGTCTAAAGATATGTCCCATTATTTGTTTTAGAAAGTTGTTCAATAACAGGGAAGCAGGTTTTAAACTATTCACATAATGAAAAATTAACCATCCACAATTTATGTTTAAACTTCTACTTTATTATGGTATTTAAGATACCCAAAATACGGGACCGGGAGGTGGCGCTAGATGTAAGCGTTAGCGTAGGATGGACCGTGGTTCGATCCCCCAGCGTCCCATATGGTCCCCCCAAGCCAGGAGTATATATTTCTGAGCGCATAGCCAGGAGTAACCCCTGAGCATCAAAAAAAAAAAAAAAAAAAGATATCCGAAATGCAATAAACTTAAGAGAGAAAAGATTTGGGCTAAGGACTCATAAGTGTGAATGAAGTCTTGATTCAAATTCTCTGCACCACAAAAGCATAAGATAAAAAGAGATGATTTGGGCCCTATTTCTCTTTTAAAAAAATTATAAAAATGTTCCCAGTTTCTGGGCTGAAGAGATACTGTAAGAGGTAAAACATCTGTTTTCATGTGCCCAATCTCAATTCAATCTCTGACTCCATATATGGCCCCCTAAGCCCTTCCAGAGGTCACTCAAGAGCACAGAGCCAGGAATAAACTTTGAGCACAACTAGGTGTGGCCCAAACCCCCATCACCTCTTCATTGTCAATGATAAATACTATCTTGAATTTGATATGGTCATTGTATACAAAGTATAAGTTGATTATTTTTTCAAGAATGAGATTAAGTAAAAATAAAAAAAAGTAGTCTTACTGCATAGAGAGGGAATTGTGTATAAAATGTGTGCCAAATATATTTTCACCAGATCCTCATTTCATTTATAAAAGTAAGGGCAGAGTCAGCAGGCCAAAGCCATGCCTGATGCACCCATAACCCATAATTGCCATTTTGCCAATGGCCCTGCTCCACCACTCTTCTAAGGCTTCTGCAGAGACACTATTCTGGTATTTGGGCTGACATCACCAGGATTGTTTGTTTGTTTGTTTGTTTGTTGGGGGGCACACTTGGTGGCATTTAGAAGGTTACTTTTAGCTCTAAGATCAGAAATAACTCCTGGCATATTCAGCTGACCACATGGGATGCTGGGGATAGAACCTGGTTTGGCCATGTCCAAAGCATATGCTCTACCCACTGTTCTATGGCACCAAACCCATCACGACTCTTTTTGAAATGAGTATGAGCACCCTCCCCCACCTTCTTATACTTCCAGAAATCCCACAAAAGCTTCAGTATCAGCAATAATACTTGGAATTCCTGGACCATGCAGCTGTATTCACAGCTGCATGACAACTTCATTTTTGTTTAATACTGTCATCCCCATAGGGACGCACCAATCTAGACTCCAATATGTATTTGAAGCTACCTATTGTTCAGAAACAAAAGAAGTAAAAGAATTGTCAACTAGAAACAAGAGCTTACTAAACCTTTTGACAATAACTTAGTGACTCTTGTTGCAAGATACAATAATTTTCACAAATTTTCTTGTTGCTATAATTTTTCTTTCTTATATCTTTTTTAATACTTTTGCTTCCACTTACTTGAAAACAAGTGTATTATGATCTACTATGTCAACTATGCGATACATCGTCTATAAATAAAGTAAATGATATTAAAAATAGTATGAGTAATTCTCTCTCTAGTCCACTTTTAAACATAAGGAAAAAGCCCAAAAAAATTTTTTTTAATTTTTTTTTATTTAAAAACCTTTATTACATACATGATTGTGTTTGGGTTTCAGTGATAAAAGGAACACCGCCCATCACCAGTGCAACATTCCCATCACCCAAGTCCCAAATCTCCCTCCTCCCCCCCCAACCCCCGCCTGTACCCTAAACAGGCTCTACATTTCCCTCATACATTCTCAATATTAGGACAGTTCAAAATGTAGTTATTTCTCTAACTAAACTCATCACTCTTTGTGGTGAGCTTCCTGAGGTGAGCTGGAACTTCCAGCTCTTTTCTCTTTTGTGTCTGAAAATTATTATTACAAGGGTGTCTTTCATTTTTCTTAAAACCCATAGATGAGTGAGACCATTCTGCGTTTTTCTCTCTCTCTCTGACTTATTTCACTCAGCATAATAGATTCCATGTACATCCATGTATAGGAAAATTTCATGACTTCATCTCTCCTGGCAGCTGCATAATATTCCATTGTGTATATGTACCACAGTTTCTTTAGCCATTCGTCTGTTGAAGGGCATCTTGGTTGTTTCCAGAGTCTTGCTATGGTAAATAGAGCTGCAATGAATATAGGTGTAAGGAAGGGGTTTTTGTATTGTATTTTTGTGTTCCTAGGGTATATTCCTAGGAGTGGTATAGCTGGATCGTATGGGAGCTCGATTTCCAGTTTTTGGATTAATCTCCATATCGCTTTCCATAAAGGTTGAACTAGACAGCATTCCCACCAGCAGTGGATAAGAGTTCCTTTCTCTCCACATCCCCGCCAACACTGTTTATTCTCATTCTTTGTGATGTGTGCCATTCTCTGGGGTGTGAGGTGGTATCTCATCGTTGTTTTTATTTGCATCTCCCTGATGATTAGTGATGTGGAACATTTTTTCATGTGTCTTTTGGCCATTTGTATTTCTTCTTTGTCAAAGTGTCTGTTCATTTCTTCTCCCCATTTTTTGATGGGGTTAGATGTTTTTTTCTTGTAAAGTTCTGTCAGTGCCTTGTATATTTTGGAGATTAGCCCCTTATCTGATGGGTATTGGGTGAATAGTTTCTCCCACTCAGTGGGTGGCTCTTGTATCCTGGGCACTATTTCCTTTGAGGTGCAGAAGCTTCTCAGCTTAATATATTCCCATCTGTTAATCTCTGCTTTCACTTGCTTGGAGAGTGCAGTTTCCTCCTTGAAGATGCCTGTAATGTCCTGGAGTGTTTTGCCTATGTGCTGTTCTATATATCTTATGGTTTTGGGGCTGATATCGAGGTCTTTAATCCATTTGGATTTTACCTTTGTACATGATGTTAGCTGGGGGTCTAAGTTTAATTTTTTGCAAGTGGCTATCCAATTGTGCCAACACCACTTGTTGAAGAGGCTTTCCCTGCTCCATTTAGGATTTCCTGCTCCTTTATCAAAAATTAGATGGTTGTATCTCTGGGGAACATTTTCTGAGTATTCAAGCCTATTCCACTGATCTGAGGACCTATCCTTATTCCAATACCATACTGTTTTGATAATTGTTGCTTTGTAGTACAGTTTAAAGTTGGGAAAAGTAATTCCTCCCATATTCTTTTTCCCAATGATTGCTTTAGCTATTCGAGGGTGTTTATTGTTCCAAATGAATTTCAAAAGTGTCTGATCCACTTCTTTGAAGAATGTCATGGGTATCTTTAGAGGGATGGCATTAAATCTGTATAATGCCTTGGGGAGTATTGACATTTTGATGATGTTAATCCTGCCAATCCATGAGCAGGGTATGTGTTTCCATTTCCGTGTGTCCTCTCTTATTTCTTGGAGCAGAGTTTTATAGTTTTCTTTGTATAGGTCCTTCACATATTTAGTCAAGTTGATTCCAAGATATTTGAGTTTGTGTGGTACTATTGTGAATGGGGTTGTTTTCTTAATGTCCATTTCATCCTTATTACTATTGGTATATAGAAAGGCCATTGATTTTTGTGTGTTAATTTTGTAGCCTGCCACCTTGCTATATGAGTCTATTGTTTCTAGAAGCTTTTTGATAGAGTCTTTAGGGTTTTCTAAGTAGAGTATCATGTCATCTGCAAACAGTGAGAGCTTGACTTCTTCCTTTCCTATCTGGATTCCCTTGATATCCTTTTCTTGCCTAATCGCTATAGCAAGTACTTCCAGTGCTATGTTGAATAGGAGTGGTGAGAGAGGACAGCCTTGTCTTGTGCCAGAATTTAGAGGAAAGGCTTTCAGTTTTTCTCCATTGAGGATAATATTTGCCACTGGCTTGTGGTAGATGGCCTTCACTATATTGAGAAAGGTTCCCTCCATTCCCATCTTGCTGAGAGTTTTGATCAAGAATGGGTGTTGGACCTTATCAAATGCTTTCTCTGCATCTATTGATATGATCATGTGGTTTTTATTTTTCTTGTTATTGATGTTGTGTATTATGTTGATAGATTTACGGATGTTAAACCAGCCTTGCATTCCTGGGATGAAACCTACTTGATCGTAGTGGATGATCTTCTTAACGAGGCATTGAATCCTATTTGCCAGGATTTTGTTGAGGATCTTTGCATCTGCATTCATCAGTGATATTGGTCTGTAATTTTCTTTTTTGGTAGCGTCTCTGTCTGGTTTAGGTATCAAGGTGATGTTGGCTTCATAAAAGCTATTTGGAAGTGTTTCTGTTTGTTCAATTTCATGAAAGAGTCTTGCCAAGATTGGCAGTAGTTCCTCTTGGAAAGTTTGATAGAATTCATTAGTGAATCCATCTGGACCTGGGCTTTTGTTTTTCGGCAGACATTTGATTACTGTTTTAATTTCATCAATGGTGATGGGGGTGTTTAGATATGCTACATCCTCTTCCTTCAACTGTGGAAGATTATAAGAGTCCAAGAATTTATCCATTTCTTCCAGGTTCTCATTTTTAGTGGCGTAGAGTTTTTCAAAGTAGTTTCTGATTACCCTTTGAATCTCTGTCATATCAGTAGTGATCTCTCCTTTTTCATTCCTGATACGAGTTATCAAGTTTCTCTCTCTCTCTTTCTTTGTTAGGTTTGCCAGTGGTCTATCAATCTTGTTTATTTTTTCAAAGAACCAACTTCTGCTTTCGTTGATCTTTCGGATTGTTTTTTGAGTTTCCACTTCGTTGATTTCTGCTCTCAGCTTTGTTATTTCCTTCTGTCTTCCTATTCTTGGGTCCTTTTGTTGAGCATTTTCTAGTTCTATTAGCTGTGTCATTAAGCTACTCAGGTAAGCTCCTTCTTCCTTCCTGATGTGTGCTTGCAAAGCTATAAATTTTCCTCTCAGTACTGCTTTTGCAGTGTCCCATAAGTTCTGAGAGTTTGTGTCTTTATTGTCATTTGTTTCCAGGAACCTTTTTATTTCCTCCTTGATTTCATCTCGGACCCACTGGTTATTGAGCATGAGGCTGTTTAACTTCCAGGTGTTAAAGTGTTTCTTCTGAGTCCCTTTGGAGTTCACAAATAATTTCAGAGCCTTGTGGTCAGCGAAGGTAGTCTGCAAAATTTCTATCCTCTTGATCTTATGGAGGTATGTTTTATGTGCCAGCATGTAGTCTATCCTGGAGAATGTCCCGTGTACATTGGAGAAGAATGTGTATCCAGGTTTCTGGGGATGGAGTGTCCTATATATATCCACTAGGCCTCTTTCTTCCATTTCTCTCCTCAGGTCTAGTATATTCTTGTTGGGTTTCAGTCTGGTTGACCTGTCCAGTGTTGACAAAGCCGTGTTAAGGTCCCCCACAATTATTGTGTTGTTGTTGATATTATTTTTCAGATTTGTCAACAGTTGTATTAAATATTTTGCTGGCCCCTCATTCGGTGCATATATGTTTAGGAGAGTGAATTCTTCCTGCTCTACGTACCCCTTGATTAATATAAAATGTCCGTCTTTGTCCCTTACAACCTTCCTGAGTATAAAGTTTGCATTATCTGATATTAGTATGGCCACTCCAGCTTTTTTATGGGTGTTGTTTGCTTGGATAACTTTTCTCCAGCCTTTTATTTTGAGTCTATGTTTGTTCTGACTATTCAGGTGCGTTTCTTGTAGGCAGCAGAAGGTTGGATTGAGTTTTTTGATCCATTTAGCCACTCTGTGTCTCTTAACTGGTGCATTTAGTCCATTGACGTTGAGAGAAAGAATTGTCCTGGGATTTAACGCCATCTTTATTTCAAAATTTGGTGTGTCTTTTGGGTAGTCTTGTCTTAGATTAGGTCTTTCAGTTTTTCTCTTAAGACTGGTTTTGTGTCTGTGAAGTTTCTGAGCTGTTTTTTGTCTGTGAAACCATGTATTCTTCCATCAAACCGGAAAGTGAGTTTTGCTGGGTATAGTATTCTGGGTGAAGCATTCATTTCATTCAGTCTTGTCACAATATCCCACCACTGCTTTCTGGCATTGAGCGTTTCTGGTGACAGGTCTGCTGTAAATCTCAGGGAAGCTTGCTTGAACATGATTTCCCCTTTTGATCTTGCTGTTTTCAGAATTCTGTCTCTATCTGTGGGATTTGTCATTGTGACTAGGATGTGTCTTGGGGTGGTTTTTCTGGGGTCTCTTTTGGTTGGTACTCTTCGGGCATGCAGGATTTGATCACATATATTCTTTAGCTCTGGAAGTTTCTCTTTAATGATGTTCTTGACCATTGATTCTTCCTGGAAATTTTCTTCCTGGGTCTCTGGGACTCCAATGATTCTTAAGTTGTTTCTGTTGATCTTATCATAGACTTCTATTTTCGTCTGTTCCCATTCTTTGACTAATTTTTCCATTGTCTGCTCATTTGCTTTAAGTTTTTTGTCCAATCTCTCCTGCTGTATGGAATTGTTATGTATCTCATCTTCCACAGCACCAAGTCTATTCTCAGCTTCTGATACCCTGTCCCAGAGCTTATCCATTTTGTCATTCACTTCGTTTACTGACTTTTTCAGTCCTGTTAGTTGACATGTTATTTCAGTTTGGAGTTTTGTCATTTCTGCCTTCATATTTTCTTGGTTCTTATTAGTGTTCTGTTCAACTCGATCCATGGTTTCTTGGAGTCTGTTGAGCACCTTCCATATTGCTAGTCTAAAGTCCTTATCTGAGAGGTTGATTAGTTGTTCAGTCATTATCTGGTCCTCAGAATTGTCATCTTCATTCTCTATGTCTGATGCTGGCCTGCGTTGTTTCCCCATTGTCACACTTGTATTGTGGGTTTTTCTACGTGTTGTGGTGGTATTCATTGTCTATATGATGCAGGCAGCACACTCCTCTGGCTCCTCCCTTTCTGGATGGGCTGACTTGCCTCTAAGGGAGGGGAGTCCTCCGTGGATGAGGCCTCACACTGGGTCAAATCTTAGGCCCGAGCATGCAACAGAGAAGACAGTCCAGAGAGAAATGTTTGCTTCTGTGATATAGCGCCGTTCTTAGTGTGATTTTTCCTTCTTGTTGCAATGGAGTTCTTTCCTTAGAAAGAGTGCACGGCCGCTCCGCTTCGCTACGCGGCCGTGCTCCTCTGAGCCTCTTTTTGCCCCACTCGCAAGAGTTTCACGCAAGAGGACAGTAGACAGACATAGACAGGTCACACTCACAGTCTTTCACAGCTGAGCCCCACTGGGCCGGTGTACTTTCGCGGATTTTCCCCGCCTGGTGTCACACACAGGGAGCCAGCTTTTGCAAAGGTTAGCCGGTTTTTATGCTCTGAAGTCCCTCCCTGAAAATGGCGTCTGGGCGAGCGAGGTTTCTGGAGGCTCTTTTTGCCCCACTCGCAAGAGTTTCATGCAAGAGGACAGTAGACAGACATAGACAGGTCACACTCACAGTCTTTCACAGCTGAGCCCCACTGGGCCGGTGTACTTTTGCGGATTTTCCCCGCCTGGTGTCACACACAGGGAGCCAGCTTTTGCAAAGGTTAGCCGGTTTTTATGCTCTGAAGTCCCTCCCTGAAAATGGCGTCTCACCAAAAAATTTTAATGAATTCTATTCTGTCTAAAATTGTGTCCTTATTATAGTTCTCTATTGTTTGATTACAACAGTTTGATAGTATAGCATAAAGCTGGGAATAAAAAAAAGTCCCCCATCTTTTTTCCCTAGTATTTCTTTGGCTATTGGGAGTGATAGAGATGGTGATTATTACCTCATCCAAATTTTTTTCCTGGTTTTTGGGCCACACCTGGTGACGCTCAGAGATTACTCCTGGCTATGTGCTCAGAAATCACTCCTGGCTTAGGGACGCCGGGACATCGAACCATGGTCTGTCCTAGGCTAGTGTGGGCAAGGCAGATGCCTTACCACTAGCACCACCACTCCAGCCCCACTTCATCTAAATTTTAACAACTTTTGTTCCATGTCTTTAAAATAAATGTCATTGGTATTTTTATAGGGACTACATTGAATCTATATAATGCTTTGGACAAGACTGTCATTTAAATTTTTTATTATAATACCATGATTTACCAAGTTGTTCATAATATATTTTGTTTTAGGCACTAAATGTTCAAACACAAATCCCACTATCAGTGTGACCTTCCCTTCACCAGTATCCCCAATTTCCCACACCATCCACACTAGCCTTCCTTCTTGTAGGCAAAAATTTACTTTATATTGTTTGTTACAACTCAAAGGCAAATGTAATTATCAAAATTTAGATTACCGTACCCCAGCCACATACCACCAGCACCCCACTCCCTACCACCAGAAAATCAACAGTTTCTACCCATACCCACTATCTTCCCAGCAGAAAAAAAAAAAAAAAAAGTCCAGGTCCTCTATGAAGCTCCAAATGTAAATGATGGCCAATGAATTTTTCCAGGTAGTCTGATCCAGACTGCTACCTTTGGGTGAGGAGCAGATTCCCCTTTCTGTCTGAAATTACAGTAACTTACAGCAATACTAGCAATACTCATCACCCTCCAACAGAAATGGCCCAGCTCCACAACTTAACCTTATTTGTCAAACCACCAAATCCTGCGAAGTTACTAACATCTCAAAGTTTATTGTAGTGTTAGCACAGTAGTACTGCAAGAAATCTAATGGAAAAGCTACCTAGGAATCTCTTAAATTTAGTGACCCTAAACAGTAACATGGAAGGTTTAACCAGCACTAACCACAGCCCAATTAATACTTAGACTTTAGTAACATCACTGAAAGATTGTCATTTTGACAATATTAACCCTTCTAATATAAATAGGGATGTGTTTACTTTCCTGTATTACTTTCTCTTTTAGTAGAGTTTTATAGTTTTATAAGACTTTCACTGCTTTTGTTAACTTAATTCCCAGGTACTTGGTTTTCTGGGTTACCTTTATAATGGTATCTCTTTATTATTTCTCTCTCTACTGCTACATTATTTGCATACAGGAAAGCAACTGATATATGTACACTGATTTTTCTGCCCGCCACTTTACTATACAGTTTATTATTTTTAGGAAATTTTATTGTGGAGTCATTAGGATACTATAGTATCATATTATCTGCATATAGTGAAAATTTGGCTTTTTTTTTATAAGAATCTTGTTGCTCTAATATCTCTGTCTTGCTACAGCAAGAACTTCTAATACCATATTGAAGTAGTACTGAGTACTTGGTTCATGTCTGATCTTAAAGGGAAGGCTTTCAAGCATTCACCATTGAATATGATGTTTGCTCTGGGCTTCTCAAAATAAATGACTTTGACTATGTTGAGAAAAGTTCCTTTAACCCCATGGGCTGGAACAGTGGTGCAAGCAGTAGGGTGTCTGCCTTGCATGCACTAACCTAGGACGAACCACGGTTCGATCCTCCAGTGTTCTATATGGTCCCCCCAAGCCAGGAGCGATTTCCAAGCTCATAGCCAGGAGTAACCCCTGAGCATCACTGGGTGTGGCCCAAAAAACAAAAAAAAAAGTTAAAAAATTCCTTTAACCCCCTATTTTATTGAGCATTTTAATAAAAAATGGTTTTGGATCTTGTCTGTGTCTATCAAGAGACAGATTTTTAGGTATATGGGCAGTTCATCTTCCATTAAAAAAAAGCAAATTATGGGGCCAGAGATATAGCACAGCGGTAGGGCGTTTGCCTTGCATGTGGCCGATCCAGGAGGGACCCAGTTCGATTCCCAGCATCCATATGGTCCCCCATCCTGCCAGGGGTAATTTCTGAGTGCAGAGCCAGGAGTGACCCCTGAGCACTGCTGGGTATGGCCTATGAACCAATCAGTCAATAAATAAAATTATACACACACACACACACACACACACACACACACACACACACACACACACACACATATATATATGAAGCAGAGCAAGGAAGGCCTCTTCAGTAAATAGACTATTTCAGGTATGAAACTCTACTAAAGTACTTTGGAGATCACAGTGCCTAAAACAAAATAATATAAATTACAAGTGAAAAGTCTGAAACTGAGGTTACTGGCTATCCTGGATGCTCCCCAAACTTCACATAAGGTGCTCCACAAACCAGAGGCAAGGGTGCCTCTACAGTCTATGTTTTCCTGTGACTGCCTCTGATTGGTCATGGTATGTTCTGGACCAAAAAAGCAGGCTGCAAGGTTTGAGATGGAGACAGGCTGTTCCCAGAAAGTCTGAGGTCTGTGGTTACTATTGTCAGAGCTTTTTGTAAAATCATAGTTCCTGAGTCTCAAATTTGCCTTCCGGGGAGTGGGTGTGATCAGGAAATGTGTTTGGGATGTTACTAAATTGAAATTCCTAGGAGATTTGAATGGGACAAATGAGAGGGTGCATTTGGAATTGGGGTCGGCATGGAGAAATAAACATGCATGTGGATGCGTGGGCCAGAGTGAGGACAGGGTATCTATAACCATAGGCATCTCATGAAACATGTCTGAGGATTTAGAGTTGAAGAAGATGCTGGGTAGCAACTGAGAAGAGAGTTTCTCCTTAGGTTAATCTAAAAGTGAGTTTCTCAAATTAAGCAAAACCCCCCAAGGGCACTGAATGCATCATGAAAAGTAGTGACAATCTGAGGTGACACAGAGAGGTGATATTTTTTTTTTGAATAATTTCTTTTTCTGGCAAAGAGGTAATAGGCTAAATAGGTTTGGGATCCTCTGGTCTAGGAGAAGGAAGGGTAAAATAAAGTACTGTGGGGCTAGGGTAGGGGGTAGTGATGCCTCACTGGACTAGTACTTAGCTTGTGCATTTTCATCTGCATTTTCATCTCCTAGACTGATCCAGTCCAGGAGGCACCAGGGGAAAAAAGTATTTTTCATCCCAATTTTACAGAGCAACAACCTAAAGCTCAGAGGCAAGATGACCTATTTACAATCACTCTCGGTTGGTGAAACCTGCAATGGGACATTATAGAAAAAAGAAAAAGGAAAGGGAAGGAGAAAGAGGACGAGAAGGAAGAGAAGGAGGAGGAGAAGGAGGAGAAGTAGGAGGATGTGGAGAAAGAAGAGGAGAGGGAAGAAAGAGGAGAAAGAGAAGGAGGAGGAAGAGAAGAAGAAGAAGAAGGAGAAGGAGAAAGTAAATGTGGAGGAGGAAAAGGAACAAAGAGCCAGGAGGTTAACCAGGCAGCTCCTCAGCTCTTTCCAAGCTTCTTCATGAGCTGTTTCACTATTTTGTTTGAAGTGAGTTCTCAGAAAACCGACACACCCACCACATTCAAATACAAGAACAAAACCATTTCAGAGACAGATAAAAATAGTTGGGGGAGGGGAGGGCAGAGCAATATAGGACAGTGAGTAGGGTGTTTGCCTTGCACATGACCAACGTGGATTTGATCCCCAGCATCTTATGTGGTCCCCTGAGCCTGCCAGAAGTAATTTCTGAAAGCAGATCCAGGAGTAACGCCTGAGCACCATTAGCTGAGCCCCCTCCAAAAAATTGGGGGGAGGGCTACTCTTTCTCACTTTGTGAGAAATCAAGAGTTTGCTAGAAATAATTAAAGTGGCACAACCATCCCTCAGCCAGCAGACCAGCTGCAGTTTGAGATCTTCTAAGGTTAAAGCTGGTGCCAGATCTATTCTCTTCAAATGGGTGTGCTGGTTGTAGGCTGGTCTGAGTGGCTCCAGCGTGACCCAGGCACAAATCATGGCAGCAGAGCAGCATGGGGGAGGTGTTCACTGTTGAGGTAGGCAAGAATATGAAAGAAAGAGGAGGATGGTTAAGAGCTGATGATGGATTTCTATCTACTTGTGTAGCATTAAGTAGCTGAGCTTTAGAAGAGCAATTAAGCTTAACTCAAAACCCTGCCCACACAGGGCCAACCCTTCCTCCCAGGTTTGTCCACAAAGCAGCCTATCCTTGCTAACAAGGCGATAATGAGGTGCCAACTTGGTTTCCATGACCAGGATAAGACAAGGTTGGTTTTGTTTTTCCCAGAGAAGTCAGCTGTATTTTTTAGAACTGTTTTCTGGACGGGAGGGAGCTCTTGCTGGACATTTCTCTTTGCTTCTGAGAAAAGGAGGGAGAACTGTCTTTCCCATGAGAAAAACCAACAATACTTGGTGCTTGTCAGCCCATGAGAACTGAGCATGTTTCCAAGTACAGCCCCTGGTTTAGAAACAAGCCTCATACACTACAAAGAAGCAATAAAGCTCCATAGACAACAGAGAGAGAGAGAGAACTAATCACACAACTGTCTTGTGGTAGGAGCTTGAGAGGAAGAGGTGTCAGGCTCCTTAGGAGATGGAAGAGGTACACTGGTGATGGGTGTGTGTTGGGATTGAAATCATTAATAGTGCTGTAAACCACAATGTGTTAATCTAAAAAATATTAAAATAAAATAAGAAGTGTTCTTATTCAAAGCCAGCAAGAAATCAAAACTAATTAGATTTTCTTCCTAACTTTTGCTTTGCCTAGATTACTATAGTTGCAAACTTTATTTTTTTGAGGGTAGGGTGAAGCATTGAGTGACACTCAACAGTGTTAATCTTAGATCTGGGCACAGGAGTGACCCCTGGCAGTGTTCCGGGGTTTCATGCAAGGAAGTCCCTTCACCTTTGCCTTATCTCTCCAACCTGGGAGTTCTAACTTTAGTGAACCGTTAGCAGAAGAGTTTTCATATGAACCCTCAGAGTTAGGTATTTTTTGCTCATCAAAGACTGAGATAAAGAAAAGACACGAAATTCTACTTTTTTTAAAAGCCCTAAAATTCTTAGCCTTCTATTGCTGATCATCTAAATAGCGGCCGATTGGAATCGTAACTCTGAATCCAGAATTGAGATCTATAATTTGAGCCCCCTCAGGGAAGAGGCCCTAGACAGACACCCTCCCCTTTTCCCACTGCCTCATTTTGTCACTGTTGCATCATTTAGCAAATCCCTTCTTGTTAAAAGCCAATATGCATGCTTTTCTCCTCTATCAATTCTACCAGAGAAGAGATTGAGTGTCAGGATTCCCATATTTTCCAGCACAAAACCTCATGCTGGTTTGGCACCCAATGGATAGAAAGAAGGAGGAAGATGATGGGCATATCTCATTAAAATCAGACAGCTTTGAGACCAGTCAGATACCTCATTGGAGAGTATACAATTATAAAAATTAAGAACCATAATCAATTCCCAAATAAGCTAAAGATACAAGAAAGTATATGGGTTTTGCGGGTGTATTGAGCAGATAATGCCTGTAGCAGAACAAATAATAACACACACACCCCAAGATGGACACATTTTCATCTCCAAAACTTGGCCTACATTGCCTTACATAAGTCTGGGGACTTTGCAGGTGTGATTAAATCAAAGATATATATATATATATATATGTGTGTGTGTGTGTGTGTGTGTGTGTGTGTGTGTGTATACATCATGGTGCTTAAATAAAGATTATATATAATATAATATATTATATTTCTTTATATATATAAAGATTATATATAATCTTTATTTAAACACCATGATTATAAGCATGATTGTAGTTGGGTTTCAGTCATAACAGAACACCCCCCTTCACCAGTGCAATCAAAGATCTTGAACTTTGAAGATTCTCCTGGGTTACCCTATGGATTCAGTATCCTAAGTATCCTTAGAAATGGATGCAGGAGGCTGAGAGTCAGAGAGGAAAGGCAAGGATGCAGAGAAAGAAGCTAAAAAGCTGGAGGAAAGGACCATGAGCCAAGGACTCTAGAGCAACCTCTAGAAACTGAAATAATTTCCTCCTAGAATATCCAGGAGGAACCAACCCTTGACTTGGATCCACTGAACTTGTTCCTGGACTTTTGCTATAGGAGATGTGTGTTGTAATCACTGAACTATTTACAACAAGCAATATCTGGAAATAATACAAATGTCATATATGAAAGGGTTGTGGTCTATACACTCAAAGCTCTAAGATGAAATGTTGTCTTTGCTACAATTTGGATGAAACTAGAAAGTATTACATTAAGTTAAATAAGCCAGAGGGCAGCAGATCTGGGATGTTTTGGTGGCTGAGGAAGAGTCATAAGTCTATACACCAATATCATAAATATTAACACTCTTGTAAGTCATGTTACCTCAAGAATAGCAACTTTTTTTTTTTGGTTTTTTGGGCCACACCCATTTGATGCTCAGGGGTTACTCCTGGCTAAGCGATCAGAAATTGCCCCTGGCTTGGGGGACCATATGGGATGCCGGGGGATTGAACCGCAGTCCTTCCTTGGCTAGCACTTGTAAGGCAGGCACCTTACCTCTAGCGCCACCTCACCGGCCCCAAGAATAGCAACTTTTAAAAGAGAAAAAACTTCAAAAAATTGAAACATGTGCATTTATGTGAAGCTACTAAATTTGTGTTAATATTATAGTAGCAAGTAGAAACTAATAGAGGCCACCAAGGTAATGTCATGGAGAAAATGTGTCTATTCTACTCAGAGAGTTATCTCAGTGGCTTCTGTTGGCATAAGGCCAGTGCCCCTAGAGCCTGAGGGAAGAAGTACCATATCTGACATTTTAAGACCCTCTGAGGATTAGCCAGGAGGCAATTCTGAATAAACTAGAGAGACCCAGGGGTTTTTGTTCTTTTCAATGTTAGGCTTCTTTACTAGCTGGACTAATAACAATTGGGGAATGCCTAGAAGTGCAGGCCTGTGGGGATTAATTCCTCCTTAACAGGAAGAGAAAGACACCCAAAGCTGGACAGCTGTGAAACATGCATGGAAGTTAGGCCATTGCCTACATCTTGAACCTAACTGAACATCCTACATTTGCAATCACAAACCAAGCTCCAGCACTGCTGGTGTCTGTGGCCCTTCCTTTTACTTGAAGAGAAACTTCCTTTCACATGTAAGACTCTCATTGAGCAAGGGTGACTTATGGAACCCCAGAAGCTGAGGGTGAGGTGGGGAGCAGGGAGGTCACTTTGTCTGGGAAATGGAAGTGGGTGGCAGGCAAAGTTCTAGACACCTGCCATGGCCGCTCTTCTCTGAATCCTGGAGCAATGTTTATTCAGATACAGCAACTGCATCTTGGATCTGAAAGAAGGGCGACCCACACAGGGTGTCACACACAGCACCTGGGCTTCCAGGCCTTGGCTAGTACTCACACAGCCATACTCCTGAGACACAGTTGCGTTTCTAAGGTGTCCTTTCTAAGCCACTAATTGCTACAAAGAATTCCCAGTGTCAATCTACATGAAAAACCTGTAATTCCCTGCTTACTTAGGACCTTGTTATTCAATTAAAGCAACATTTCTCTCAAGAGTTTTAAACCTAACAGAACATAAAGGAGGGCTAGGGACCTGGATAATGCCGGGAGATTTAGGGGATCCAGATGAAAACTGTTTCTAACGGTTTAATTCCATACTGTTGAAAGGATCTGCTACATATTGTATCCCAGAGCCAACAGCTGTCCAGACTAGCTCATGCACTTATTTGTACTTCTTTAGCATATTAAAAACTGAAAACTAAGGCGGAGTGTGTGTCTGTGGTGCTCAGTGGTTGCCAATGTCACAACCTGTGAGACTTCGGAGAACCATATAGTGTCAAAGAAGGACCCAGGGTCAGACACAGGCAAAGTATGTACCAGACCCCTGTGCCAACTCCCTAGTTATGAGCAGAATTTTTGTGGTTTGGGGGTCACACCCAGTGGTGCCCAAGGCTTACTCCTTGTCTGCTCAGGGATCACTCCTGGCAGTGCTTGGGAGACCCTCTGGGGTGCTGGGGATTGAGGCTGGGTCTTCTGCATGCAAAGCTAGTGCCTACCTGTTGTTCTATCCTTTTGCTCCCAGAGCAGGAATTTTGAGGAGTAATTTATCCTGACCTTTTAAGGCAGAGACAGGCAAATTCTGGTTGGATCCTCTGTCTTCTGCCCCAAAATAGCCCCCATCTCGGGGCTGGAGACATTCAGCTTGCCTTGAGGGAAGGAGCACCTATTGTGTGCTGGGCAGAACTGCTGGAGGATGAAGGCACATTCTTGCTGAGAGGAAAGAAATCTCCTGAAACTCTCTTTTAGTGGTAAGAGGGAGCAATCCATGGAAGAAGGGAACCAAGAAGGCAGCGAGACAGAGGAAGTGGAACAAGCCATAGACATTCTAGGGCCAAGGCACAAGTGAAAGCAAAGGTCAACTCTAAGGCTGTCCTTGCACCCTGCACAAAAACAACCCTGGGCTTGTTAATCCACCAGCAGATGTGAGGCAACACCAGCTGCTGGTGAAAGGCAGCTGCAAGAGCTGTGCTTGGGCTTCCGGAAACCTACAGACAGGCAGCTCCAAGGACTGGGTAGAGAAAAGCTCCAGAGCCAGGGGTCCTCAAACTTTTTAAACAGGGGGCCAGTTCACTGTCCCTCAGACCATTGAAGGGTCTGACTATAGTAAAAACAAAACTTATGAACGAATTCTCATGCACACTGCATATATCTTATTTTGCAATGAAGAAACAAAGCAGATACAAATACAATATGTGGCCTGCGGGCCATAGTTTGAGGACCACTGCTCCAGACTGAGTATATACTCTACATGTTTTATCCTGCAAGCACTCTACCCATGAACACTGAGTCCAGAGTAGTCACTGAGCACCACTTGGTAAGACCCCACACACACACCCGAAAAGAGTAAGAACAATAAAGAACAGCACCAGATTAAGTTATCTGTTCTGTCAGAAACCAGGCTTTCATCTGCTTGTTACTGGTTGTGTCACTATGGGAAAGTTGCTTAAAATTTTCAATTCTGAGAATTCTCTCATGGTTTCATGGGGATCTTAATTCCTCTCTACACAGGGGCTGACTCAGGGACAGACACTCCCTAACAGCTCCATGGCACCATCAGGAGAGAGCCACATTTTGCCATGCTCTGCCTGGGCTGAATTAAAGGCACCCTTCAACGGGCTGACATTAGTGCCTGGCTCATGCTTGAATGTGATTTAATTAACACTAATTGCAGTGTCAGCATCAACATATTAAGCAGAACCATTAGGAATCAAGTCACTCCCCAAAGCCAAGTGGAGGGTACTTGGCAGCTCAAAGTCACCCCATTGTGATACGGGGTGTCCACTGCCAATGGATCTGCCCCAAGTTTTCTGGACATGAATGAATGCTTTCCACTTACTTAGCAAAGATCATGGTGCAGTGCTGGGAAGGCCATATGGGTGTGAGGCTTAGGCTTCTGCCAAGAAAATTCACAGCGTTAAGATAGCTAGTCTACTCCAACTTTGCCATTACAGGGGTCTTTCCTTCCAAAGCTGCCATCACTCAGGCTGTCTCTGAGGATGAACTAACTGAAAGGATCCAGCAGTGGAATCTAGAGGTCACTATAGGGGGAAATTGGGGCATTCCTTAGGTAGGTGAGACCTGCTTTCTGAAGGTTCAGGGACAGAATCCTTTTCCAATTGTGAGGAATAAAAACCAAACACGACAGTCAGGTCAAGGTATGGGCTGGGCTACCATATCTTATGGACTTGGAACCTGCTCAAGCTTAGGCACTTCCAACCTACCCACTGCTCCACAGTCTGTAGGCCTCTCCCACTGATCAAGGGCTGAGTCATCACCCTCTAAGGGGATATTGGAACAATGGGGGTGGTAGTTTTGAGTGAAGATGGGGTACACTAAGCGATTTTTTCCTGAAAAGGAGAGATAAGGTCAGATAGGTCATATAAGCTTGAGAGCCCCTGTAGGAGCAAAGAGTATTGAGTGGAGACAAAAATGTTCCTTAGTCCTCATCACAGGAGGAGAGAGCGGACAAGCAGGTGGGCTATTATGATGACTCCAGGACAGAATCAGCTATCATGGATACTTGTCCTGACATATACCTGCCAGCTGTGCCACAGCAAGAACATGACCTTTTTGACTCTCAGCAAAGTTGGGGCTGGAGTGACAGTATAGTAGGTAAGGTACTTGTCTTGCACATGGCAGACCCAGGTTCCATACCTACCTCACTGTATAGTGTTACATGCCACATCTGAGAGAGATCTGCTCCTTTCATTCTGACTGACTTCACACTCAGGCCAGCTTCTTAAAGTGTGGGTCACAGCCCTGGGCAGGCTACATAAAATTCTTTATGATTTATCATTAGTACATGTTTTCTTTATAGACCTATTTTATCTACCCAAGTTATGTATAAGTTTCCCAGCAAAAAGAACCACGAGTGGGAAAAATGGTTAAGTAGCCCTGATCTACAGGCTTGATAACACAGGTTTCAGAGTTACTGTCAAATTGGGTATGAATTCCAGACCACTTTTAAATTAGTAACTATGGGCAAACGATGTATCTTCTCTAAGCCTCGTGGTTCTCTTTACTAAAGCACGGGTTCCCTCCCATTCTAAACTAGAGTTTTGTTCTGAGAATTCACTGACCAGGCATGGCTCAGTGGTTCTGTGAAGTTTCTATCATCCAGTGAGCAAACACGGAACCAATGTGGCAGTGTCCTTGTCACTACTCTTGTTACCATCACTATTAGTATTCAAGTAGCATCCCTTCATGAGCATCAAGGCAGGGTAGTCACAGCAGAGAGGAGTCTTGCTTAGAAAAAGAATCAGAGGGCCAGAAATACGAAGAGATATGGAATGGAGAGAAGGGATGTGAATGAAGGACGGTTATCTCTCTCAGCAAGAGAGGCAGCAGCAGGAGTGGGGTTAGGACTTGGGAAGGACAGAAAGATTCTAACAGCTGCTCGTGTGGTGAAGCAGAATGCAGCTGTGATGCCAGGAAGTATGTGTCAACTCACCAGCAGTAAGCTTTTCTTTAGTCCTCCAAAGACAGAGGTCAAAAACTACTACTCAGGGTATGACTGTGCCAATAGCAACCCAAATGATCACATCTGCATCAAGTACACTGTCTTCTAAGGTAACCAATAAAGAATTTCAATTAACATCCAGATCAATTTAGTTCACTTTCCATACAAAGCAATAAAAGTGCCATTTCTCTGTGTGTGCTTAGAAGTGAAGAATAATCCAGGTGAGAAAGTTCATGCCCAGGCAAGAGAATGATTTCCAGGCCTGGTCATATCTTTATGGCATGGCCAGATCAAATAAAACACAAGGTTCAGGGTCAGGTCTATGCTGGTCTTGCCTTTCTTTTGGCTCCTGGTCCTAGCTGAACTAATCTGGACCATAAATTCTCAACTCTGCTGTCATAAGCTTAGAAGCAAAGTCAGAATGTGAACCACAAGGAACAGTGCTTACATGCCAGCTTACAAAGATGACAATGATGATACCGCGACCATATGTCACAAATGTTAAAGAGTTAGAGAAAGCCTTAGAGGACATTTTGTTTAACCTATTCCTCCTAAAGAGAAGATAAGTGAAATCCAAAGCAGTGGGCATAAAATGTGAACTAAATCACAGCTAGGGGAGAGTCAGGACTAGAACCCAGGTCTTCTCATTTTTTTTTGGCAAATGCAGCAACTCTAGGTGAACTTGTTCCATCAGCCTTCACCAGATGAAATCTTACAGATATAGGAGTGAAGCACATGATTTTGGGATAATATTAAATTCTAGTAACAATAGGGCTCCGTTTTATCACTAGATTATACACTATGATTAATTTGTAGATCACCAATACAATGATGGATTTTTTGTAGGCCACATTCAGCAGTGCTGAGAGCTTACTCCTGACTTTGTATTCAGTAATTTCTTTTGGACATGTGCAGTTGGTCATATGGCATACTGGGGAGTCAAACCTGGGTTGGCTGCAAGCAAGGCAAATGCCACCAACCTGCTGTTTGTTGCTCTCGCTCCAATGATGGCATTCTTAACCCATGTATTGGCTTTAACTATCACATTATTGTGTGATGATTCATGGTACAATCACACCCCTGAAATGATTCATAACATCAGTGAAAATCCTATTCTCTTACTTTTCTGTTTTTCACTTGGAACATGAATCATTCCACTTACCTCATTAGTGATCTAGCCTCCAGAACAAACACATAAAGAAATAAGTTGCAAAGGACTCCTACTTTCTAATGAGTCTAAGAAAGATTGGATGAACCAAGAGAAATTCAACCTCTTAGGCAGGAACTTGGACAAAAGGGTTCTTTTAAGCATAAAGTCAATTACTTTAATGGGTTTATAAGCAATCCTAACACTCTGGGTTTATTTATGAGATTTTTGGAGTAGGGTGGAGGCATCCAGCTGTTTTCAGGACTTTCTCTTGGCTCTGCACTCAGGGATTACTCCTGGTGGGACTTAGAGAAATCATATGTGGTGCAAAGGATCAAATCTGGGTTAGCCCCATGCAAGGCAAGCCTCTATCTGATGTACTATGGTGCCAGCACAAAGGCCAAACAATATTCTATGCTCTTCTCATTCATAAAATGGAGTTCAAAAACCAGGGCCGTGACTCTACTTCCTTGGATGTGATTTGAGCCCCATGGGTTTTGTTATCTATTGAAAGAATTTTCTTTCATTTTGTGGTTTTTCTTCTACCTTGTTGATTTTTCTTCCTGGGTTTAGTGATACATAATTGATATAACATAGTGTACTTTATTTTTTGGTTTTTGGGTCACACCCAACAGCGTTACTCCTGGCTCTATGCTCAGAAATCGCTCCTTGGCAGGCTCAGGGGACCATATGGGATGCCGGGATTCAAACCACTGACCTTCTGCATGCAAAGCAAATGCCTTACCTCCATGCTATCTCTCTGGCCCCAACATAGTGTACTTTTAAGGTACAAAACAGTGCGATGTTTTAACAGACTTGTCACTGTGAAATTATTATAATGTTAGGGTCCAGAGTCTGAGGATGAGATCACACAATTAAAATAAAGCAAAGCAAAGCTTTATTCTATCTACCAACAAGCTACAAACTGATGGACCTGGGCCACCTCCCACAGGAGGCAACTCCACCGGCCCCTGGGGGTCACAAGCCAGGCTATATAGGACTAAAAGCAGGAAGTCTTGACCTTTAAGTTGATTGGTTCTTGTCTTGGGTGTTTCTAGGGTATTTCAACATGTCCTTTTATGGCTAGATGTTTAGGACAGTATATTGTGGTTCATAGGGCCTTGGGGTATGTATCATTATTGTTGTGATAGAAATTTAGCAATTAATGGAAACAGTCTTAAATGGAAACTTAACATTGGGTCAACAAAATAGAATCCCTTCTGCTCTAGGCTTCACAATAAGAAGTGTAGTTAATATATTGTCATTTTAATGGCACATTTTATCCCAAATGACATCCTCTCAAGACCATTGTCTTCCACACTACTTTTACCAACAGAATTAAGATTCTAAGAAGAGAGAAAAATATCCGAGTTCTTCCACCAAGCTCCAAAAGAAAATAATTGCCACCAATACTTCCCAGGTAGTCTGGTCCTGGCTGATATCTCTGTGGTATTCTCAAAAGGGGGCAGGTCACAGATTCCTCTTTCTTCTTCATGAACTATGCCACACCCTACATCTCTGACAGAAATGATTCAGCTCTGCAACTGAAATCAAATAATATGAGCAGCTAACTCCTCTCAGGTGAGATAGGACTACAGGGCTAAAATCTCTGGGTTTTGGCCTAGACCAACTGCATCCAAACACCACCAAAAAAACCCAGTGCCCCTCCCACTAACCCCATCTTCCAGGCAGAAAAACAGTCTGACTCCTCCACCAAGCTCCTAGAGAAAATAATGGCTGCCAATACTTTCCAAGTAGTCTGGGCTGGCTGATACCTCAGTGGCATTCTCAAAATGAGGAGAGGAGGGAAGCAGGATTCACTTTCTGTATGAACTAACTACAGCAGCCAAATGCCACCCTCTACACTCTCCCATAAAAACGGCCCGATCCAGGGCTGGAGCAGTGGCGCAAGTAATAAGGCATTTGCCTTGCCCGTGCTTAGCCTAGGATGGACCACGGTTCAATCCCCTGGCATCTCATATGGTCCCCCAAGCCAGGAGAAATTTCTGAGTGCATTGCCAGGAGTAACCCGAGTGTCACAGGGTGTGGCCCAAAAACCACACACACACACACAAACACACACACACACACACACACACACACACAAAAGAAAAAATAAAGGCCCACTCCATGACTTAATTTAACTTTGCCAAGCTTCTAAGTCACCAGGTTTGTTTTAGATCTATAAATCCTTGACTGTGTGGCTGCATAACACCTCAATATATTATAGTAGTGTCAGCCCAGTAGTATCACAGGAAACCTGATGAGAAAATTACATAGTAATCAACCAAGCTCAGTGAGCTTCAACAATAACACAGAGGGATAAACTAGCACCTACCACAGCACAGTAAATCCTTAGACACTGTTTTAACAACACCATGAGAGATATGCAATCATTTCAAATTGACCTGTGTTGTTCTAAGTTTTGATAATTCCATTTGCTTCGATGCTGTAACAAGCAATATGAAATAAATTGACTTATGCCAGCATGAAGGCAGGCTATGGTTGTGGGTAGCAGATTGGGGACACTGGTGAAGGGAAGGAAGGTCACCCTGGTGGTAGGATTGGTGTTTGAATATTTAATGCCTGACATTTTTGTATTTTGAACAATTTGGCAAACGTAGTGTTATCATAAAAATTAGGAAAAATAATTAGAAAAGAAAGTTTTCAAAAGCAGAGAAATGCAGCCTTATAATCAAGAGAAAGAGCCTGTCTTTCTTTCTGGCATTATCAAATAGGCTGTACCAAAAGAATTGTCAGGGCAGTAAATGCAGAGAAAAGAATATGTGTAAAAGAAATATTTGTTTTAAAAGGTGTTAATGTCAATTTAATTAATATAAACCTGCACTATATTTTTACCTTTCTTCTATACATTTTTATAAGTCAATCTTTATTTTCTAAAATTATATTATAACTGATAATTTATTTTTAAAACTCATATTTTGGGGCCAGAGAGATAGCATGGAGGTAAGGCATTTGCCTTGCATGCAGAAGGACGATGGTTCAAATCCCGGCATCCCACATGGTCCCCAAGCCTGCCAGGAGCAATTTCTGAGCATATAGAGCCAAGAGTAACCCCTGAGTGCTGCTGGGTGTAACCCAAAAAAACAAAACAAAACAAAACAAAACAACTCATATTTTCTTTCTGTTTTGAAATTTAAGACTAAAACTTTGAAGAATACAACATATATATATGAATTCATTATCCATCATCCCTCATTAATAAATTTTATTATTAATAGCATAAATAATACTAATAGGTACTTTTTGCCCCAGATACTGTTTTTTTGTGGGGGGGCACACCTGGCGCTGCCCAGGAGCTACTCCTGGCTATCTGCTCAGAAATAGCTCCTGGCAGGCACGGGGGACCATATGGGACGCTGGGATTCAAACCAACCATCTTAGGTCCTGGGTCAGCTGCTTGCAAGGCAAATGCTGCTGTGCTATCTCTCCGGCCCCAGCCCCAGATACTTTTAACCAAAAAAAAAAAAAAAAAAAAAAAAAAAAAAAAATATATATATATATATATATATATATATATATATATATATATATTTTACAGATGAAATTGAGATCCTCTTTGAAACTGCCCATTCTAATTCTAGTTTGATCTCCCCAGTGATAGCCATATATGATATATATTTGTATATATATCCATAAAATTATAGAGAAGTATACCAGAAAAAGAATTTTTTCTATATGTATGTGAATTCAGACCAGCATATAAGACTGGTTTCAACAATATTTCTCAAGGAAGCTGGAGAGAGAGGGGAAGGCGCTTGCTTCTGACCTGGTTTGAGTCCTAGAATCCCACATGATTCCCTGAGTACCACCATGAATGATTCCTGAGTACCAAGTCAGGAGTAACCCCCAAGTACCGCTCAGTGTACCCCCACTCCCCAAAACACAACCAAGGAATAAAGCCCACACTATTTCTCTTTCTTACCTCCTCAAAAACAAAAATGCCTGGATATATGGCTTGAATAGAGTACATATGTGCCCTGTATATGTGAGCCCAGGATTCAATCCTGGGACCAATACCCTCCCAGCATGACCCCAAAACAAAAGCAATAAGAATAAAAATTTTAAATGTTTATTTCCTACATTTTCTTGGACACACTGCAGATTGAAGGGAGAACAATGGGATGAATAAAATGTCCAGTTAGAACTCAGGAGACTCAGACCTAACCCAGCAGCCATCATGTACTCCCCATGGGACTGAAATTGTTCAACATCCCTTTTACTGTAAAATGAGAAAGTTGGATGAAAGTATCCCCAAGACCTCTTTCACCTTTGAAATCTGATAGACCTCAGATTGAAGTCCTTCATCTGAAGAAACTGAAGATAGGATTTGTACTGCTGGCCAAACAGGGTGTGAGAACCTGCAGTGTCGATGATGCAGCAACAGTGATGGGGACAGCTGAATTGATTAATGATGATGATGATGATTACTCAGAAATTAAGCTGTGTGTAAGCTCCCGGGAATGCTTTTAAAGAAACCACTGATATGTGCTTTTGATATGTGTGCTGTGCTTCCAGCCAACATAAAATAACTGAATGTCTTTCCTTGGGCAGGCAGATAAGTGTCTCTTATCTCTATCCTTGAAGAGTTAGTGAGCTGAACACTCAAGTGGCTTCTGAGGGACTTTCCCCTCTCTAGAGGCACCCTGTTACCATTCTACCACATCTCTCACAAAACAGCCAAATTGCAGCTCAAATCCATTCAGGTCTGGAACCGATTTTATCAGGAAATTCATGATAGACAGAATTTCAGTGGTTTGGGGCAGACTAAAATGGACACAATTTGTTTGGTTTCTGGGGTTAGGAGAGAACTTTCTATCTTCTCAGAAACTTAAATTATGTTGACATCTCAGCCTACCAACTTTTCTGGGGACATTAGAGTCTTTAGTGGTGGAAAAAGCGGCTGTTTAAAATTAAGCTGCGACATGCTGTTTTCTAAGAAACCAAATACTAATGTTTGTATATGTAAATGAGATATTTAGGAGTTTCCAAGCCTGTCCTGTCCCTGTGAAGGGTAATCTGCTACTAATCTAAGTGCTTTTCAAAGTCAGCTCCTCTCCCTGAACTCCTCTCTCTACTACCTCACCTAGCCAACTATCACCTTTCAGTCTGAAGCTCAAATGTCAGCTCCTGTAAGCAGTCTTTGACTTCCACCCCCATCCAGTGGGTGCTGGTGCCATTTCTGTGATTCCGCATAACATTCAGCTGCTCAGTTACCTCAGCTACACTCTTCTAACTCCAGCCACCCTCTCTACTAGCCGTCTGCTCATTCAACTGATGCCCTCACTAGCCCATGAGCATGGTGAAGGGAGAAATGCTGTGTTCCAGTTCATGTCACCATGCTCAGCACATGGTGGGTCTGTGGATTATCAGAGGTTCCTCCTTTACATGCGCACACCTGTTCTGTGTGTGTATGTGTATAGAGATAATAGCTGGTATCACATTCTCAATTTGTTTTCCTGGCTAAATGTTCCATGTGTGCCTTGCCACAAGGCTTTGAACATGAAGCCCTGCAGAGAATGTGAATTAGATACAGTCTTTGAACACTATCAGAATTATGTAAATACCACCAGCCACATTGAGTATAAAATTCTACAAGCTGGTCGTCACATTTTTTCCTTTTAAGTTAAACTGAAGAAAATGCAATTTCAGTGTGTGATCTGTCGAGATATGCATTAGATCTACATGATTCTGAGATGAAACATATGATCCTGATATGATATATTCTCTAACCATTATTTGTGCCAGTTTCTATCACTGAGATTTATCTGGTAAGAGTCTAAAAATGGTTATAAAATTCAAGCCAACTTAAAAATGTGTTTAAATTATTTTGAAAGAATCAAAGCCATCACAATTGTTTATCTTCGGGGCAGGAGCGATAGCACAACTGGTAGGGCATTTATTTGTCTTGAACACAGCCCACCCAGGTTTGATCCCCGGCATCCCATATAGTCCTCTGAGCTGCCAGGAGTGATTCCTGAGTGGAGAGTCAGGAGTAACCTCTGAGCACCACTAAATGTGGCCCCAAAACAAAACAAAACAAAAAGTCGATCTTTTCCTAGATCAATCGCTCTATCAACCTTGACTTGTTTTAATTTTTATTTAGGGGTCACATTTTGAGGCTTCCTCCTGACTTTGGACTCAGGGGTCACACCTGGTGCCAGGGATCAAAGTTGGCTTGGCCCAGGTGCAAGGCAAACACTTTAAATCCTATATTATCTCTCTGCTCCAATCAATCTTAACATTTTTTTGGGGGGGGGTTTTGGGCCACACCCTGTGACGCTCAGGGGTTACTCCTGGCTATGCGCTCAGAAGTTGCTCCTGGCTTCTTGGGGGACCATATGGGACGCCGGGGGATCGAACCGCGGTCCGTCCTAGGCTAGCGCAGGCAAGGCAGGCACCTTACCTCCAGCGCCACCGCCCGGCCCCAATCTTAACATTTTAACCAATGTGACTCAGACCAAACTACAGGCATCTTCTGAAACATAAGAGACAATGTGGTCAGTGGAGATAGATGTGATTCTGGTTATAATTTCTCATTTCTCACATGGGCTTTACTACCAATAATCATTTATTACAGCTCAGTTTTCTCATCTGTAAAATGAGAGACCAGGGGAAATCATATTTAAGATACATTTGTGCCTTATTGTAAAATAAGAGTTGTGAGATCACCCCACACACAGTATTTCCAACCTCAGGCAGATGGATCTGAAGCAGGTAGGGTAGCCACGAAGGATTAATAAACCAAGCCAGTCAGGAAAAAATCATGGAGTCTATGGCTTTTTGCCTCATGGTCTCTTTGAGTGTCCCCAGCCAAAACTGCCTTTTCTTTATTATACCAATGTCCATTCATCAGGAGGGGAAGGTTGAGTCATTCAGGTGGGCTATTTTTTTTTTTCAAAAGAAGTTTTAGAGAAAGAGGAAGATGGGAGAATGCCTTTGTTTTGGGTTAATTGCTGGGTGTCATCTTACACCATATGAATTGAGGATAGCAACTGTCTTCTAAAGCTGTTATTTAAGAATGGGAAAGTGAGGATACACTGGCATGGTATAAAGATAGATGTCAGCACTAAGATCCAACTTTGCAGCATCTCATCCCAAATGACTTCAGAAGCAGGTACCTCAGATGAGAGTGAACTCCAAGAGCTAGAGTATATGATGTACCTGCTGGGGATTCAGGTTATACTTCCAGTCTTGCATGAGCCTCTGAACAATACCAGGAATGTTCCCTAAGTACAGAACCAGGACTGTCTCCTGAGGCCTACCAAGAGTTGCCTTAAAACAAAACAAAACAGTGCCAGAGAGATAACACAGAGGTAAGGAGTTTGCCTTGCATGCAATAGGACAGTGGTTCAAATCCCAGCATCCAATATGGTCCCCCGAGCCTGCGGGGGCAATTTCTGAGCATAGAGCCAGGAGTAGCCCCTGAGCGCTGCCGGGTGTGACTCCCCCCCAAAAAAAACAAAAACAAAAACAAAAACAAAAAGAATCTGCAGAAACAGGTCTTTTACCTGCTTGGAACAAGTCACCTTTATAAAAATCACACAGTAAATCAGAGTGACTTTCAAGGATATCATGAGAGCTTCTGAAAACACCAGTATTGGAATCACCTCCCAGTGTCTATCTTAGTTTTGTTTGGAGGGTTGAGACTTTGCATATCTCACAAGTCTGGGTAGTGTTGGAGTTGCATAGTGAAAAGCTCTGCACAAGATCTTGAACCCCACTCCCCCCCTTGCAAAAGGGGAAGTTCTTGAATCCTCCCTGCCTACCTCTAAGGTAATCTAGGGTCAGTTGTAAGTAAAGTTGATAAGAACCTTGTCTTGCAAATTATAGTCCTCTGTCTACTCCTCTTCCAGAACAAAGAAGGGATTTCTTTCCCCTGTGGCTTCAACAGTTACTCTTTCCTTCCTACCTCTCCTTAAGAGACTAAATCAGCATGTTCTACTTGACCTATCTACAAAACAATCATGGCCAATAAAACTATAGCCACTTTGTTGATTGATTGATTCAGTATAATACTACCTGGACTGTAAAAGAGAAAAAAAATGTCATTTCACAGATGTCATGAATGCAGAGGACAGAGGATCATACTGTAGAATGCTAAAAAATTTTAGTTTACATCACCATCCTTAAGAGATCTAATCTTCCAAATTTACCATAGACTTCAAAGTTTTCAGAAAATTATTTCTATTGCTAGATTTCAAACATGCTGACACTAACATTATGGTGTTGTTTTAGTTTTTGGTTTTCTTTTTTCAAATAATGGTGCTGGGATCATATTTCAACTTTGTTTTATCCTATGCTCTGAGATATTAAATGAGTACTGGGGATAACTATTTTAAAGCAAAATTTGACACTCATATCAATAAAGAAATAGGATCAACCCATTCATTACTTAGAGTTTCCTACAGCCTTTTCTGTTCTATATTGGCAAGTTTTTCACACAGGTCAGCGCATTATGGTTTTGTGACAAGATTTCTTCCAGATAGGCACACAGTGGCAGAGAGCCAGATGAGGTTGGGTGGGGGATGACCACTGTCCGCTAAAATATAAGCCCCTTGAAGACTATATTCATATAGAAACAGTGGTCACATTCTCAAGTCTCTGTGTGGCTCAATATTAGGCAAATTGGAAGCCTTGAACAAATAACTATTCAGTTCACTTGACTTTCTAACTGCCTCGAAGCACAGGGAAAGGGAACACCTTAGGCTTAGCAGAATGCAGTAAACATTTCGTTGTGGAATAGGAGTAAGTCTGCACATGTGTTGGAATGTGTTCTGATTAATTCTTTTCCAGTTCCTTAAAGTAAATAAACCACATGTGTTGTAACTTCATGAAGCTACCACTTGTTTATTTGAGCTTCCAGTTCCCAAAGGGGATGCAAGTTCCTAGAGGCTTAAGTCACACACACCTTTCAGACCACAGGCCCTGAGTTGTGGGATAGGGGGGTTTGAGGAGCTATTATTTGGAGATGACATTAGCTTATACAAAGCTAAGGCCTGCAAAAGTTAGTGCAGAGAGGAGATAAAAGACAAAATGGCAACAGAGAAACAGCCCCATCTCAGTTACTGTAGTACGTGCCATCCTAGATATTTTCTCAGACCACCACAATCTGAACCTCTGGTTAAGACCAAAACAGGCTGTAAGCTGCCTGGGCTGAGGTAAGAAAATAGCAGTTATAACTCCAAAGCTGATTTTTTTTTTCACTCCAATCTGCTCTCTGGCCCTTTCCCCTGCTCTCTGAGGCATCGCTAATTAGAAGGAGGCAAGGAGGGACATGTACACAGTTCTCTATGGTAAAATTGATTATTCTATTACTATGGAAGAGAAAGAAGTCATTTCATTCGAAATATCAAATTCCACAAAATCATATGAGGCAGCTGTTAGGGTAATGTGGGTGGGTGGGAAGAGGAGAGTGTGTAAAAATGTTAACCCTCTTCCATTAAGTTTTCTGACATTTCGGTCAAGATCTGGGATGGGGTGTAAGCCAGCGCGTTTAAGGCAGAAACCAATGGCAAAGCGACAAAACGCACACTTTTTTTTTTTTAGGTTCAAAAAATGTCCGTGATGTGAGATACCATGCATGCCCCATTTTACTTAGTGTAGATTTGCGATTTACACATTGGTAAGCGGAAAACCAGGACCCCACTGGCGAAAGTGTCAATGTTCTTTTTAAATGCACCAGATAAAGAACGAGGTGAGTCATGTTTGGTTGTGCTTGAGCCTGATCATCACATCTGTGTCCAAATATGTCCCCTGATCCTCACGAGAGAAGTTTATATGCTTGCTTGCTTTGAAATTTAAGATGACTAAAAGACAGCAAACTGGGGCTATAGGCACCAAACAGTTCCCAAGCCTACTTTCTGCCTGACACAGTCCTTGCTCCCTGATTCTAAGTCAGACTTACTCCCTGCCCGACTGGGCACTCGGCAGATCCGAGACATTTCAAATGCCACGACGTGCCTTTGCCATCCTCAACAAGTTCCAGCAATTAGCACTAAACAAGTCAACCTTAAGAGACCCCTGTTGTCCCTCAGGTTTCAAAATACCAAAAATGTCCTTCTGCTACCTCTCAAATTGAGCCCTCACACAATCTGTTTTCCCGTGGCCACGCGACTTTTCTTTCGAAAAGGTTTAAGTGACCAGCGTGAAAAGAACATCTAGACTTCCTGACGTTGTGATTCCCCGGGGACCGGGGTGGGGGGCGACTTCAAGTCATATGTTACTCTGCTCTTGTGGATCATTTTTTACATTTTTTCCCCTCTACAAGAAGGGGGTGGGGATACAGACAAATCGCATACTCATGCACAAAAATGCTTAGCGCCAAGAGCATGGTCAGAGGGCTGGGCTAGAGAGCAGGAAGAAACTCATGGGTTTCCCAACGTGCTGGGGGCAACTTGGGATGGCGTCATGCAACCTTACCTTTCTGCAAAAGCCCAGGGCGCCTGGCACTGAGCGCTGACCGGAGGCCACCAAGATCAGGAGTCATTTTGGATGTCGCGGATGGCCCGCCCTAGAAAATTCCAATGACATTCTACCAGCTTTCTGCATGCCAAGCAGGACAGGCTCTCCCCCTCAGACCCTCTCCGGTGTGGGAAGGGACAGAGGAGGGGCTGCCAGAGAGGTAGTCAGCGAAAGAGAAAGAGGTGCCGACACCGAGCAGTCACATGCTGCCCGGAGCCATTCCTGCCTCATTACACACGCTATGTGTAAGTGACAAGCACTTGCACCAGGCAATGTTTATGCCACGTGTCCTCAGCCGATTCACATAGCAACATCCAGGCCAGTTCTCTGCACCTCTTGAGACCATGTCTGGCTGCAGTGGGGGCTAATCATGCACCCGGTTTTAATAAATTTCAAAGCCTCCGAGTCTGCCTAACTTCTCGACAATATTTTTGAGAGGTGGGAGCAATGATCTAGCTATTTTTCACTCTGGGTTTTCAAAGGAGACAATTTAGGAATGTAGCCACATCAGAGAGCTCTGAGGGATGGACTCCCAATCAGCAAATAGTTGGGGCTCCCCTTTTGAAAAGATGTTTATGAAGCAGAAAAAGGAGTGAGTGACCTGCTCGGGCTAACTGTGATCATGTTTTGGTAGGGAAAATGCATTGTCTTCTGCTTTGAACAATGGCTCTGATCTGGGAACAATTCCTGCTGGTCCCTGAAGATGCTAGAGGGTGACTGTCTTTCAGAACAGGATAGTACTGGGGTATAATTGACATGTGGGTGAAGGCCAGTGATACCACTAAAATCCTACATTGCTCAGGACAGATGCCCCTAAAAAGAATCACCCAGCCCAAGATATCAGCAGTACCATGTTTGAGGATAATAAACCCACACATGTCCTACAGAAATACAGGAAGGAAGGGAGGGAGGGAGGGAAGGATGGGGGAGGGGAGGTGGGAAGGAAGGAAGGAAGGAAGGAAGGAAGGAAGGAAGGAAGGAAGGAAGGAAGGAAGGAAGGAAGGAAGGAAGGAAGGAAAGAAGGGAGGGAGGGAGGGAAAGAAAGAAGGGAGGGAGGGAAGGATAGGGGAGGGGAGGTGGGAGGGAAGAAGGAAGGAAGGAAGGGAAGGAGGGACAGAGGGAGGGATGGTAAGGAAGGAGGTAGAGAAGGGAGGGAGGGAAGAGATGGAGAGAAGTAGGGATGGGAAGGAAAGAGGGAAGGAGGGATGAAAGAAAGGGAGGGAGGAGGGAAGAGAGGGAGAGAGGGATGGAAGGGAGGGAAGGAAGAAAAGGAAGGAAGGGATGGGAGGAGGGAGGGAAGAAAAAAGGGAGGGAGGAAGGAATAAAGGAGGGAAGGAGGGATAAAGGGAATGAGGGAAAAGGAGGGAAGGAAGGAAAGAAGGAAAGGAGAGAGGAAGGGAGGAAGGAAGAAAGGAGGAACGAAGGAACAAAAGAAGGACAGAGCTGAGAAACTCTTTCCTGTAACTGACTAAAGTTGATGGACTCAAGGGATGGATTTCACCTTCTCTGTGGTTTCAGTGCTTTGATCTTGCTCCCTTTGGTCCCAAGAGCCAACATTCTCCTGCCACTTTCCTCTTCCCATACCATCTACTGAAATAAAACAAAACAAAACTTCTCGTGACTGTCCATCCAAGTCTGCCATCCAACGGCACCTCATGGTCGGGCGGGCTCAAGAAGACACCACCAGGTGCCAAGTAGCAATGTGCTCTCAAGCCCCTCACTGAACCTCCGGTCCAGACTGATCTGCTGAGAATCCTCAGGAGTGAAAGAAGAGAAAAACAGGCAGGCAGACAGGTGCTATCCGATTTGTTCTGTCTGACACTTGCAGGTTTATCTGAGCCCTTGGGAGCCTCATCATCCCTCCCCAGACACTTGGCAGAAGTTGCTCTTCCCAGGCTCAGCCTTCCTATAGTCTCTGAGGGCTTGATGGCCTGGTTCTTCTATACAGCTCAGGCCCTGGGCAGGGAGACCAGCCTGATGACCAAATGGACCTTCCTTCAGCTCCCTGAAAAGCTGGTCACATCTAGTCTGTCTCAGGCTGCCCACCAGAGACCCTTCCACCACCCACTGGCCCCAGAAAGCTTCTGGGAGCATCCAAGGTTCCTTCTTCCTAATTTAGTCACAGCTCACACTCTGCCCAGGCCTCGTTAACTCTAGGCTGCTGACAAAGCCAGACACCTAAGGGCACCAGTCCCAGCTCCCGAACTATGGGAGGCAGCCAGTCTGGCTGGAGCAGGGTCTCTGCTCAGATCTTGCTTCAGATCTGCCCCAACCCCCATGATCTACTAGGTTGCCCCAAAGCACAGGTGCGCTCCAATCTCAATAGAGCACTTGGCCTTTCCTTACCTCTTTCTTCCTTTATTATGTTCAAGGCTTTCTTTTTTGTTCGTTTGCTTGGTTGGTTGGTGTTTTGGGCCACATCCAGCAGTCCTGGGGTGTGGGGGGTTTTCTTGGTTTTATGTTCAGCAATCACTCCTGGTGAACTTGGGGACCATATGAGAAGCCAGGGATCGAACTTGGATCAATGCATGCAAGGCAAACACCCGACCCACTGTGCTATTGCTCTGGTCCCTGTTCTAGGCTTTTTAGGATGTGGGTTTTACCATCACCTGATATATTCTAAAGCTTTCATTATCTTTCAGGGAGAAGCAGTGTCAAGAATACTAGTACTGGACCAAAGCTCCAGATATGCTGGTATTTGGGCTGAGAACTCTAGATTCTTCATAGAGACTTCACGAAAAGTTGTGGTCAACTTTCCCCCACCTTCCATACTTCTGGAAGTGCCAATTGTCATAGACACTCCCACAGCTACTGCCATATTATTCATAGAACCTGGAGTTCCTACACAACACCTCCAAATTTTTCAATACTAACCTCCCACTAGAAGCAGATCAAATTAGATGTCAACATAGCACAGAGACCATCTAAAGTTAACAAACAAAACCAGTAGAATTATCAACTAGCAACAAATCTTAGTAAGCTACAGGCAATGATTCAATAACCCCATTGTGAGATATAATCATTTTCAAAAATTTTCTTTTGCTGAAGTTTTTTAAATTTTTTATAATTCTATTGCCACTTCATTGTAAGCAAGCAATGGAAAGCAAATTATTTCATACTTGCCAAGGGGATAGGTTTTGGGGTGGGTGTGAATCCAGGAAAAATGACAGAGGGAATTAATTGTATACTGGTGGTATATTGATATTGGAACATGGAATGCCAGGAACAAATGTATTATGAGCAACTATGTCAGCCATAGTGTTTCAGTAAATTAATAATATTTAAAATAATAATAAGAATAAGAAAAGCAGTAGCCCTGAAGTCAGTCATCCAGAGCCTCCCCTGGGAGATGACTGAGGATTGTGCAGACCTTGGGGACACAATTGATGGGTGTTCCACAGTCCCAGACCTGCTGCCATCTGCATGGCTTATGTACTGCCTCACAAGCTTTATGAACTGCTGATGAAGTCGCAGTCATTAAGACAAAACGCACCTTGATTCAGAGCCTGAATGATTTATCCAAAAGAAATGTCAGAACCAGTAGAGACCCTCTTTTGTGGGGTGCAAGCTCTTCCCTGGAGTCCAAAACACATACCTTGGCCTGATCTGGAAAGAGATAGAACCTATCACAAGATAATGGTAAACCTTTTTTGGGTGTAGGAGGCACTTGCTGTATGCAAGAACAGAAGGAAGAAGGAGGCACTACTGAGTGTGGGAATATAGAAGGCATGAAGTTACCTGGACACACACGGTCTCCATTTTCACCTGCCTTCAAAATGAAGGTGACTCTCCCCCTCTACCTGAGACTAGGAAGCAGCAATCCAGGGTCTTTGGAAACCAGGTCTGTTTGAATCTCAAGGCCTTCTCCTTCTGCCAACCTAACTTAGGTATGCAGTGAGAGTACTGAGCATAAGGAATAAAATACAGAAAGATGAAAGCTGCAGGTAAAAGGTGTGCAAATATTGTGAAAGCACTGGCATAATTTGAGGAGTCAAGAGCAAAATAAAGATGCAGAATCACTGAAGTGCATGAAGATTTTCAAGAAGATAATATAATATTCAGGGCCCTTCTAGACAAAGGCCCTAGAAGGGAGCTAAGAGTGCTGAGGGGCAGGGTGGGAGCCATGGCTCCACCCACCTGCCAGCTGCTTCCTTCCACTCGTCGATCCCCCTGAGATCCAGCTTCCTATTAACACAGGGGACAGGAAAGGGTGAGTGAGGGTGGAATTGGGAGTAGAAGCAGCAGGACGTAAACAGTCCAAAAAACTCTTACAACTTATAGATAATGACTTTCTGACAGAGATACAATGCAAAGAGTAATAGGGCCTCCTACCCGGGGGACATGGCACAGAGCAGGGGCCCTAAATGGATGATCAGAAGGGGTGGACACAATCCCAGAGTCAGTCTCAAAGACACAACTGGCTGGGCTCACACCACAAACTTGAGGAGAAAAGCAGCAATGGTTTGGAAAGAATGATAAAATGTATGCTTGGTAGTGAAATACTGTTCAATCTGCAGCTTCACCACCACTGGTGATGTCCAGTTCCTTAAGCCTCAAAACACCCAAGTTCAAGGTCACTGGGATAAGCACATTCATTAAAATTGATCTTCACAGGGACCAGAACAGATAGCACAGTACTTAGGCTTTGCAAATAGCAGATCCCCATTGGGCCCACTTAACTGGTTTCCTGACCTCCATCAGGAATGATCCCTAAGCACAGAGCCACAACTAAGTCCTTAGCACTGGTGGGTGTGATTCAAAGGAACAACTTCACCAAATTTTTAATTTTAATTTTTATTTCAGTTTAGGTCATATAACTATTAATTTATGGTTTTGATGTACAAAATTACTTTGCCTTCACCACCAAAGACCCTCTACCACTAATGGTGTAGCTGAGCTGCTACATGACCAGGGAATTTATAAGGATCTTCAAACAATCTCTGCTCCAGACTAAGAGGTTTAATTTGCCTCTTCCCTTTTTCACCTTTCCCTCTGGGAAAGCATATGCCAAGTAAAGGGTAGCGTCCAGGTAGCAGGAAGTTACCCAGGTAAGGCAGGACCACGTTGGCCTCCTTGTGAAGTCAAAGCTCACAAGTCAGCTGGGTTTTCACACTGTACCTCAGGAAGGCACCTCAAACAAAGCAGGCAGGCAGATATAACAGCGTGCTGGTAAACAAAGGTTTTTCTATAACCTCAGATTTCTCAGCAGAGAAGTGCAAGTTCATTCACATCAAGACAGCTTCTTGGCACAAACCTCTACTCACAGTTACCTACCTTGACCTTTTCCTCTTGCCCTTGCCCACCTCCCACCCCACTGTAGGCTAACGGTGGAACAAGGGTGCCCTATATTAACTGCAGTCTGGCTGGCAAGATGATGTGGGAAGAAGCAGAGTCACCAACAGAAGTGGGCTGAAGCTGGAGTTCTCTTGGCTCCAGTTTCAAAAGGCAACTCTTTTTGGTGCATAAGTGCAGAGATAGTAGGGACCTCTGACTAATCCTGACTAGCCCCGGATTAGAGACTGTGGGGCTGGGCTGCCTCTAATCTTCTGCAGGCTGCGCCAGGATGGCTCCCTCTGTTTTTAGCTGAGAATTTTGCTGGAGCAAGCTCTCCAACCTGACTGAATGGGGGAGAACTGGTTTCTGCCCACAACCCTCCCTCCCGCCTCTGCTGGGATCAACCAATGTCTGCTTGGAATAGCCAGTTTTGGCCAAGTGGCACAGAGGTTTCCACAGTCTAAGAGACACCAATGTTTACGTGGACAGTGAGAATACCACTAACTACATTCCTGGAATCTTTCTCTCTTCTCTCTACTGTTTCCCAGTTGCATCTACATATAAGATGCTCCCTAAAGAACAACTTCACTTTATAACCAGGGTGGACCATGACATCTTGAGCCATGGAGTTTGGAAAAAAAAAAGCTAAGCCAGAAGTGTTGAGGTTCCAGGCCCCTAAGCTGGATGCATGGATGGATGACAGATGAAGGTGGTAAGAAAAATGCAAAGAAAAAAAGTTGAAGGCCATGGCCTCTTGTTCCAGGAAGAGGCAAGTAGAGAACAAAGATAGGATTTGTTCCCAGAAGGAACAAGTTGGCTACAGCCTACGTAAGGGCCACATCCTGCACCGACAAAGGCCAGGCCCAGCCTGTTGGTGGAGGAAACAGTGGGGAGTTGTGAGTCAGACAATGTGGGGATGCGCCCTGCCCAGGGAAGGAAACGGGCTCTTTGTGGAGCAGGGCCTTGCAACTCCCGTCTGGTAACCGTTGTTCCTCAAGAGCTTCTCCAGGGGACCAAGAAATAGAGGCAGAAAGAATTTTTAAGTTTTCTACATCTGCTCTTTTAAGGCTTAACATGGCTTCCAGACACAGGTCTCAAATTGGGCCCTGGGTTGGGGAAGCTAGGAAAACCATTAGACTATGTCCAACAGTGACATGGGATGACATAGAGCCATAACTCTCAGAATTCTGAAAGTGATGTAGACCTTTGCTTCAGATCTGGTAACTGGCTCCTTCTCAACCTCAGGGCTATGCTGTTGTCCTCTTCCAAAAGTGGCCAGTTCAGCGAGGAAACTACTGCAGGACACTCTATCCTCTTGTGCTCCCTGATGACTATTTGAAGTGGCTTTATTTCATGCGCAACTGCCAGTGTCTCCCCAAACAAGAAGCATCTTGAGTGTACCTTTTCCATTGGTTGCCTGTGTGCCTTTTCCACTGTGGCAGGCAAAATGCCAAGAACCATGCCAGGCGGAAGCTCAGTAGACATTGTTAAAGAGATGACTCAAACTGGAACCATTCCCATGACCTGGACCAGAGTTCAACAACCATCTAGGACACTGGTACATCTTCCCATGAACAAAAGTAACATGCATACACAGGCCCTCTCAAGAGCATCTGAGAGATTGTTGTGGGAATGTCCAGAGAGTAGCCAAAGCCCAACTTTATCTTGCTTGGCCTCCAAAAACACCAGTTGACTTTTATTATAGTCTACAAACAGTGCTGTGTCCCAATACTTGCGTTGCCTTCTATCTCTGCTCTTGCAAAAGATCAAAAATATCTTCTAAGATGATGGTCAGAGGGAACACATACCTTTCTTTTGCATCTACTTAGAAAAGCAAATAATAGGAAAGGAGCAAGTAATAGGTCTTGCAAATGCTTTCGGAGTTGATACTATGGCACTCAAGCTTTCTGATTATACCCATTGTGGAATTAGGAGAAGGAATAAACTTTTACTATTTACTTCAACTAAAATTTGATCAGCAAGCATAGTCATTTAAACAGCCAATTAAAAATGAATGGCAATGTTATTCTATGAAACTTAGTCCCCATAACCAAACACCTGAGAAGTATGTTAAAATAGAAAAGCTAAAAAATATATCACGTATCACATGTTATTAAACTTTCACAGTAAACAAAGTACAGAAGTTATTCTTGTTTGGAATTAAATGAAACAAAACAAAACAAAATCCCCAAACCACCAGGCAATAGAATCAGAGAAGCAGGCTATGGGAATAAAGAGCACATGCTATAAAACAAAAAGTAATAATTTCAAAAGATAGAAAAACAAAATAAAAGCAGGCAAAATCAAGGATTTTGCTCAGGATCAAGTCCAGAAAGAATATCCATGGTCGAACAGGTAGGGAGCAGGGAACTCATTGCCATAATTTGCAAAGAATAAGAGCAGCAGCCTGTAGAAACTTCAACTGTGCACCCCCCAGTTTCTGCTGAGGACACAAATATGACTTTAAAGCTGTTTTTTCCAAGACACAGATGTCAACTGCTGACACTTGCACTGTTCTCTTAGTAGCTATAGTTAATAACTGTACCAACCAACCTCACTTATATAGGAACATTGCAAAACAATGGGTTTTAAGAGAATTGGTCAAGAGAAAACATGTTTCCCTCTAGCCATGTTTATTAGTCAAAACCCATTATTTTTCTGAAGTGATTTCCAGGAAATGGAATCTCTTCTGATGTATAAATAGAGAATTATTTTTTTGTTTCTTTGTTTGAGATTGCCTTAAGCCTGAGGATAGGCAGCAATATTGTTTCCCACCTTTTAGGCTTTCTTCATTTTGTCTTATGAGCCTTAAGCAGAGAAGCACAGAGAGGTTCAAACCTTGACCAAAGAAGGTCCTTCTCCAGGTGCTCAGAGCACACTCACAGATCTGAGCCCTGAACTCAGGTAGGAACATTCACCATGGGGTGGGGAAGAAAGAGAACTCTGGCCAGAGAGAGGACAGCCAAGTCAAATATTCTGAGCCTCCATGGGACAGCAAACCACACAGTCTCTCTCATAGCCATCCGTCAGGCCACCTTCAAATCCCCTTTTTCCTGTACTGAAATTTAGAAGCATTCAAAAAGCAAGGACTTCACAATATGTATCCACCATGGCACTTTCCACACAATAGAGGCTGTTCAGTCTCTTCTGAATCAAGTTATTTACAGGCTTTCCCTCACACTGATGCTACTTTTAGAGGTTTCCATTCAAACCTGGTCTAGAACCAATGGTTGAAAATTCATTCTTGACATTTAGCACTTAAAGTTGTAAAAGTTTGAGACATGTTTGGGCCAAACATGATGTAAAGTTAGAAATAGAACTTGACCTCAACTTATCCGTTGCAGCCAGAGTGAAGCAACTGCCTTCAAGGTACCAGAAGCCGAAAAGAAAGGGCTGAGAGTCCAGTACTGTTCTTACCCCCTCAAAGTCAGTGGTCCCCAGAGAAGTCCTGAAATTGAAGAGGCCAGCATTTGAATAGAACAGTACAGCTCAAAGTGGCTGAAAAAACAATAAAAAGTGGTTTGTTTTCCTTTGGTGGTTATATTAAAAAAAAAAAAAAGAAAGAAAGAAAATGATGGATCAACCTATTGACAGTACCCCATGAGAAAAGACCAGTGGCATCAAGAAACATGAGCTCTTTCAGTTCATAACATAACGGCCAATCCATCAATAGTCACACGCCTTTTATCCCCAGAAGTCTAGACAAGATTATTTTTCCTTATGGTTAGTAATCTCTTCAAACAAAAGCTCACAAGATCTTTTACACTGTATATTGCTTAAGGCAAATATCAGAGTTAGAAAACAAACAGTTTCATTTGTGAGAAAGAATTGTTGGGGTTTTGTCTCATTGTTTTCACAAATGCAATAATAAAGTGTAATAGGAGGTCAGATGGTACAAAAGTTAAGGTGCCTGTCAGCCTGTAGCTGTGGCTGCAACCCTGATTCAAACCCTGAAACTATATATTCATGTTAATAGCTATTTCCCATAAGGGAAGGTTAAGTAAGTAGTGGGTTACTCATGTCGAACCCTCTGGCTGAAAAAAGATCTGGATAAAACACCTTAAAAAAACCAGAGGAGTTGAAAAGATAACATAGTCCTGCTAACAGATTTGGGGAGGAGCTTAAATATAAAGAGACCTAGAGGATTCTTGGGACATCTAAGCTGCTTAGGCCTTGAAGTCATTAGAAGAATGTCTGGTGCTGGGAATGTTGCACTGGTGATGGGGGGGGGTGTTCTTTACATGACTGAAACCCAACCACAATCATGTTTGTAATCAAGGTGTTTAAATAAAATATTATTTAAAAAGAAGAAGAAAAAAAATGTCAACATGTAGCACAGTCACTAAAGAGCCTTCTAGAGTGCTTTTTCCTGCACTAGTCTGGGTCTTAAGGGGTCAAGCTCAGGATTAGGATGAATCAGGATTTAACTGTCCCCACTGCTCCTCCCCAATAATCCTATAGGCAGAGAAAATATTTTTCTGGATCTAAGTACAGCAGAGAAGGAAAAGCAAGGAGGATAGAAAATACCCTTGAGAAGAGGAGGCCACAACTTTCCTTCATACAGTTGCTCAGGGAACATAGGACACAGATGAGCAATTAATTTGGTTTGACATGGTCCCCCCAAACTTGTCCACCATAAAATCATCAGAAGGAAAGCACATTTATGACAAGGCTCAGGAAATCTCCACAAACAGTTTTTTAAGAGCAGTAAGTAGTAAAACAGTTGATGATAACCAGATACACAGAGATATGAAATGACATGAGAGAAGAGCAGTATAAACAACTAAGAGCAGAAACAGACCTGGAAAGGCTTCAGAAGCAAACTTATTAAGTTTAAATATTCTTACCACATAAAAAAAGGCAAGCAAGTTTGCAAACATCTGCAGGGAAGAAAGAAAACTGTAAAAGACTAGCTGGCTGATCTGGAAGAGAATCAAATGAAACATCGAAAAAAAAAGGCTCAGTAATAACTTTTTTAACTTTTTCTCATTTTAATTTATTTAAAGAAAATGCATTCTATAATTGACATAACTAATCATAATATAAAATAATTTTTCAATAGCTGTGTTTGGAAACAGACTAAAAACAGCAGAAAATAAAGAACCAGAGTTTGATTAGAGGAAAGTGTCCAGAACATAGTAGAGAAAAACACAATCCCCTCCCAAAATATAAAAGAGTGGGTTGAAGACAAGAAGGAGACATTATAACATACATTTTATTAGAGTCCCAGGAGAGTGAAAATGAGGCTGAGATAATATTGAAGGGGTAATAGCTGAGGAATTTCTGGAACTATGCAAAGGTATCACAGATTTAAAGAATCCAAAGAATTCCCCATTGCAAACAATGAAAATGAAGTCTTGGAGTCGGTATCACATTGGCAGCTCTCCTCTAACCAGCCCTGTGGCTCAATACAAGGACCTATGGATGTGATATTGTTCAGGCCTACAGTGCTAGGAAATTACTTAGGCACCCCAGCAGCAGCAATGGTGCTGGAGCCTCCAGGGCCACACCCAGAAGTATTCAGGGGGCATCCATGACTCTTCTAATGATGTTCAGGAGACTGTGTAGTACTGAGGATTAGACATCGCTTGGGTACACAAGCCCTAATCACTGCACTATCTTTTAGTTCATCAAAAATAAAGTCTTAAAGAAGAAAATATGGATTACTTTTAAATGAAATGGTTACTAAGAGATGTCTCCATGCCAAACAGAAAAAGCAGAAAAATTGAAATGTTTTTTACTCAGCTGAAAGAAATAATACCATTCAACTGTCATTCTACATACCCCTATGCAAACAGAAACAGTGCCTGCCACACATATACCCCCACCACCACACCACCACAAGATATACAGATCTATTTCTGGAATGTATATGGTACCTTAGACAGTAAAGACTTGGCAGATGTTAGGAAGTTAGAAATCATAAGAGGGAAGGTTATAGTAAATTTTATGGGTGGGTTCTAAAAATTCTGAGCATTATTTAGTGAAGAGCAGAGGGAGACTTGACTTTCTGTCATGGAGAAGATAATGCTGGGAGAAGAAATGACTGAGTTGAATATGCAGTGATGATGGTTCTGCTTTGAGGATGTGGAGTTGTGCACCAACACATGCAAAGATCATTCCTCGAGGCCAGAAAAGGCAAGGAAGCAGGTTCTCCATAGGAACCAGGTTGGCTGACTGGCACCAAGACTTGAGCCCAGTAGAACTAAATCCAGGAACCCTTGGCTTCCAGGACTGAACGAAAAAAAAAATTTTTGTGTCAGTCATAAGAGACAAACACAACTGCCAAAAACATCTTGTTCCCCAATAAGGTGAAATCCAGGCATTTTCAGGTATGCCAAACTAGGAAGGGTTCATAACCAGTGAAGAAATTGTAAAGGTTGTGTGTCATACTGAAAGAAAGTAATCCTGGAGAAAAGACTAGACTAAGAACAAAGACATAGTGATGCAGGAGTGAGTGAAAGGCGCACTGACTGTGGAGAGATGTGTATTTTGCCATGCTTTTAAATGAAGGTGGAATTCCAACATGCACCAATGCTAGAAATATAGTCAGAGTGAACCATGGACATGGTGTTATCCAAGGGAAAATGAAGTTTTTAATCAACTTAAAGCCATCAAGGTTCAATTATTGTAAATTTTTTGGGGGGTTTGGGGCCACACCCGGCAGTGTTCAGGGGTTACTCCTGGCTGTCTGCTCAGAAATAGCTCCTGGCAGGCACGGGGGACCATATGGGACACCAGGATTTGAACCAACCACCTTTGGTCCTGGACCCGCTGCTTGCAAGGCAAACGCCGCTGTGCTATCTCTCTGGGCCCAATTATTGTCAATTTTTAAACTACAAAGAATATATTACTTAAAAATATGAGAAAGGGGCCGGAGAGATAGCATGGAGGCAAGGCGTTTGCCTTTCATGCAGGAGGTCATCAGTTCGAATCCCGGCGTCCCATATGGTCCCCCGTGACTGCCAGGAGCAATTTCTGAGCCTGGAGCCAGGAATAACCCCTGAGCACTGCCGGGTGTGACCCAAAAACCACAAAAATAAAAAAAAATATATGAGAAAGGATGGGGCCATAGCAATGGCACAGAGGTAGAGTGTTTGTTTGCCTTGCACGCAGCTGACCCAGGACAGACTGGTTTGATCCCCTGGCATCCCATGTTTCCCCAAGTCAGGAGCGATTTCTGAGTGCATAGCCAGGAGTAACCCCTGAGCGTTATCGGTTGTGGCCCCAAAACAAAACAAAACAAAAAACAAACAAAATATATAAGAAAGAAAAGCAAGTGGTAAAACTCTTGAGCAAAGAAGTCAACTCAAAAGTGTAAGTGAGGAAGGAGGCTGGGAAGAGCCAAGCACTCCGTCTTAGGGTGGCAGCAGTAACTTTTTTTTTTATTATAAATTATCTTTATTTAAACACTGTGATTACAAATATAATTGTAGTTGTATGATTACAGTCATGTAAAGAACACCCCCCTTCACCAGTGCAGGATTCCCACCACCAATTTCCCATATCTATCTACTCCCCACCCCACCCACACCTGTACTCGAGACAGGCTTTCTTTTTCCCTCATTCATTCACATTGTTATGATAGTTTTCAGTGTAGTTATTTCTGTAACTGCACTTATCACTCTATGTGGTGAGCTTCATGTCATAAGCTGCACCTACATGGGAAGATGGGGGGAAATAAGGGTTGGAACTGAGGCAGTAAAATATTAGAAATGAGATTTGTAGGGCAGTATCAAGGTCACAATACAAGATGGATGTTATGGATATATTAAATATATGCATACAATACTATCAATAGGAAAACAAGGAGAAAAAAATTTCAGTGACTGTCCCAACATAAACCAGTACTAAAATGACCCGCCCTCCTCCCAAAGCGCATTTCCATTAGTGTAGGGAGAGGTAGGGGGGAAGCCTGAGGACCACTAAGAGTTCACCTGAACCCACTTCTGGCCATCTGAGCTGGCACCCAGAGAAGGCCTGGAGTCAGGGGAAAAAGTCAAGGACGGCTGGGGGTCTGCCAAGCCTCCCAGCACTCCCCAGGCTAGGGAGAAGGGCTCCGGTATGGGGCCTCCCCAAACCCCATACCTGGCAAGAGCTGGTCTCCAGAATCAAAGAGGAAACCGGAAGCCAGATGTCTGCCCGCCCTCCTCCCTATGCACCTCCTCCCTGGAGTACGGAGGAAGGGGGGAAGCCTGAGGACCACTAAGAGTCCACCTGAACCCACTTCTGGCCATCTGAGCTGGCACCCAGGGAAGGCCTGGAGTCAGGGGAAAAAGACAAGGATGGCTGGGGGCCTGCCAAGCCTCCCAGCACTCCCCAGGCCAGGGAGAAGGGCTCCAGTATGGGGCCTCCACAAACCCCATACCTGGCAAGAGCTGGTCTCCAGAATCAAAGAGGAAACAGGAGGCCAGATGTGGCAGCATCTGAGTGTCTTAGTTGTCAGCTCTTCATGTATGCTTGAAGTATTTTTGTGTGTATGCAATATTTCACAATATCATGAAACATATATTCCAATCACATATTTATCACTTTCAGCTATACTCTATCAAAATGCCCGTATTTTCAGCTCAGTGTGCAAATAATCAGAATGTCTCAAGCAGTATTTCTTGCCAGTTTTTCCCCAACTGATTGGCTTCCTAGTCTCATGCAATGCCCTCTCCCATTTACATGAGTTTCACCTGTGTCCCTCCTAAAGTTCCTGGAGATGAGTAGGAGGCCTTATGGTCTCAAGCTGAGAAACACTGACCAAGATTACATTTCCAGAGACCATCTTATTCAAGTTTCCATCTCTAAGACAAGTTCTTACTACACCCGTCAATATGTGATGCAGCTGAAGACTAATGTGGCTAAATAATTTATCCAAAGCCATCACAACTTTATCTACATTAAATATTCTTAAACTTTTCCACTCAAAATTTTTTCTTTCCTCCTGAAAAAAATTTTATGTCAATATCTGAAGTCTCTATTTCAACTTGTATATAGAGCAAAAATTTTGCTCACAATCTGCAACCAGACAAAACAGAAATATAATTGTTGCTCAACAATCAGCAGCTTAAGAACAGTGTTGGTGTTCACACATTTCAGAAAGTTTTAATTTGTTAGTTTAAATTTTAAAAGTGAGTCTTTATTCTATTTGGGGGTGAAGGTAGCAAAATCTGGCAGTGCAGCAGAGCTCAGAGATTACTCCTGGCTCTGTGCTCATTCATAGAATCAATCCTGGAAGGCTCAGGAGGAGATGTCAGGAATTAAACATGGGTCATCCAAGTGCCAGGCAAGTGACCTATGCATGTGCTATCTCTCTGGCTCCTGAGTCTTTATTCTTATAGATTTTGATAACACAGTCTAGTAGGCAACTATCAGAGACTTTTTTGTGTGTGTTTTAGGAGAGATTTTATTAAATAATTTCTTTATTTAAGCCCCATGGATACAAACATGTGTATAATTCGGTTTAAGACATAAAATGCATACCCTTCTCTACCAGTGCAACTTTCCCACCACCATTGTCCCCCATTTTCGACCTCCCACTATCCCCTGCCTGTTTTCAAGACCGACATTCTATTTCTCTCACTCACTTCTCTCACTCACTACCATTATCATGATAGTTGTCAGTGTAGTTCTTTCTCTAAATGCACTTTGTGATAAGTTTCTTATCATGGGCTGGTCCTTTTAGCCCTCATCTCTATTGTCTCTAAGTGTTATAATTATTCTGTCTTTTATTTTTCTTAAATCCCACTGATGAGTGAGGCTATTCTCTCTCCCTCTGACTTATTTCACTCAACATAATAGTTTTTATGATTTTTGACAGTGTTTTTTTTCTGTTAATTAGTCTTTCTCATCTTTTTGTGGGGGAGAAGAAAACATAATTAGGTATAATAAACATGTAAATTAAACTGCATTAAATATTTCTTTTCTTTAAATATCTTTATTTATACACCATGATTACAAACATGTTTGTAGTTGTGTTTTAGTTATAAAAAAGAACACCCCCTTCACCGGTGCAACATTCCCACCACAAATACCTATCTTCCTTCTCCCTCACCCCCTGCCTAGATTTGAGACAGGCATTCTATTTCTTTCACTCACTACCATTGTCGTGATAGTTGGTGTAGTTATTTCACTAACTGGACTCACCACTCTTTGTAGTAAGCTTCATATTGTGGGTCGGTCCTTCCAGCCCTCATTCAGAGACATTTTTAGACCACCCTCAGTATTTAGAAAAATAAAAAGTTTCATAACTTAATTTTCTTAACAGCTGCATAGTCTTCCACTCTATTCTTTATCCGCTCATCTCTTCTTTGGCACTTGGTTTGTTTCCAGATTCTGTCTATTGTGAATAGTGCTGCAATGAACATTCTCTCTGTGCATTGCAATGCAAATTTCCTCTATGCATTGTGTTTTTGGACCCCTCGGGTATATTACTAGTATTTCTGGTTCATATGGGAGCTTATTTTCTAGTTTTTTTAAAAAGGAATATTTTTTAAAAGGAATATTCATATTGTTTTTCAAAAGGGCTGGACCTGTTGATAGTCTCACCAGCTGTGAATGAGAGTCCCTTTCTCTCTGCATCCACATCAGTACTGGTTGTTCTTATTTTTATTTTTGATGTGTGCCAATCTCTGTGGTGTGAGATATTGTTGTTTTGCTTTGTATCTCTCTGATGATGTGGAGTATTTATTCATGTGCCTTTTGGCCACTGTATTTCTTCTTGAGGAAGTTTTCATTCATGTCTTCTCCCAGTTTTTGACAGGGTTAGAATTTTTTCTTGTTAAGCTCTACCACTGTCTTAGATATTATCTTAGATAATATGGAGTGAATAGTTTCTCCCAATCTGTGGGTAGTCTTTGTATCCTGGTCACTGTTTCTTTTAGGAGGTGCAAAAGCTTCTTAGTTTAATGTAGTCCCATTGTTTATCTTTGCTCCTATTTGCTTGGTCAATGGTGTGTTACCCTTAAAGATAGAAGACATCTTCGATGTCATGAAGAGTTCTGCCTATGATGGTTTTAGGTCTAATATCAAGATCTTTAATCCATTCTGATTTTACCTTTGTATAACAGCATAAAAAAGAATCTGAGGGTTTTTTTTTTTTTTTTTTGCATTTAGATGACCAGTTTTCCCAACACAACTTGTTGAAGAGGTTTTCCTTATTTCTTTATAGAAGATTAATTAAATATGTGTCTAAGGGTCTGTCTCAGAATATTCAAGTCTATATCATTGATCACAGGATATATCTTTATTCCAATACCATGATGTTTTAATTACTACTATTTTATAGTATAGTTTAAAATCATGAGAAATACCTCCTATCTTCTTTTTTCCAAGGATTGTTTTAGCTATTCATGGAGATTTATTGTTCCATTATAAATTTCAGAAGTATCTGATCTATTTCTTTGAAAAATGTCATGGGTGTCCTTATAGAGATTGAATTAAATCTGTAAATGCTTTTGGGAGTATTGCCATTTTTATGATATTAATCCTCATAATCCATGAGCATGATGTATGTTTCCATTTTCTTATATCCTCTTTTAGTTCTTTAAGTAATGTCTTATAGTTCTTGGTATAGGTTTTCCACCTCTTTAATTAAGTTGAATCCAAGGTACTTATTTTTTCAGAAGCACAATTGTAAATGGGATTATTTTTCAGTACCTCTTTCTTCTCTTGTTATTTGTATATAGGAAAGCCATAGATATTTATTTATTTTGTAGCCTGTCACTTTACTATAAGAGCTTTTGTCTAGGGCCAGATTGATGGCATAATGGGTAGGACATTTGCCTCGCACATGGCCAAACCAGGTTCAATCCACAGAATACTATCTTGCCAGGAATAATTTCTGAGTTCAGAGCCAAGAGTAACCTCTAAGCACTGCCAAGTATATCCCAGAAGCAAAAATATTTTAAATAGAAATATTTTGTTTCTAGAAGATTTTTGTAGACTCTAAGATTTTCTAAATATAGTTTCATGTCATCTGCAATTAATATCAAGCAGTATTCTTTATTTACCCCTTCCTCTTAACACACATCATCTATCACAAATACATCTGAAAGATTTCTCAGGGTTAAATTTGAGTGGGCCCCAGAACTTAGCCTATACCCCCATGCTTTGAGCTAGAGCGCAATTTTAAAGGCATGTTGCCTGAAATCTGTGTCTGTAATTAATAGTGCTTTTGCAAGACACTCCCTTAATACTGATGCAATGATATAATTCAAATGGAGCAAAAGACGGATTAAAAAATAGAACACATAATCAAGCCTGAACTTGAGCATGGCTTTGCAAAGAGATACTGGCCAGAAAACATGCTGTTGAAAACACAAAAGGAAAGAACACTATGCTTGGGGGGAGAAGTCCTGTCCCAAACCAGAGTTACCCATTGGGAAGGAACCTCCTCAGGCAGCTATATGAAGAAAAACCACAGTTGTAGAAGTGATGAGAAATCAATTCACACAGAGTTTTTTTTTATTATTCTTTAATTTTTTAATTTAAAGATACATGATTTACAAAGCTATTAATAGCTGATATTTAGTCAAATAATATTTCAACACCAATTCCACCACAAGTGTCAACTCCCATCACCAGCACTCCCATACTCTCAGCACCTCCCCTTACCTCCCCACCCCTGCCTGCCACCTTGACAGAAATATCACTAAGTTTGATGGTTGCAACTTAGATCTTATGTTTTCAGTTTGTTGAGTCTGTGCTTTGGATAATATATAACTATACCACTCTCCAATATCCCCAATATAACTGAAGCTCCACATCCCCCTTCCCCCATTATTTCTTTTTCTCATCTTCCTTCCCACCTTGATTTCTTTCCGTGTCCTTTACTTCCCTAGGTTTGAGATCAAGGGTTATCTAGGCATCCCACAATCCCTTTACTTCATTATATTTCCTCATCCAGTTATTCTATATGCCACAGATAATTGAGATCATCCTCCATAGAGCTTTTGTTGTTGTTGTTTTGTTTTTGTTTTGGGGTCACACTAAAACACACGCTCAGGGGTTACTCCTGGCTCTATGTTCAGAAATTGCTCCTGACAGGCTCGGGGGACCACATGGGATGCTGGGATTCGAACCACTGTCCTTCAGCATGTGAGGCAAATGCCCTACCTCCATGCTATCTCTCCAGCCCTATAGAGCATTTTTAAGAAACTTGATCTTAGGGCAGGAGCATCTGCCTTGCACACAGCCAAACTAGGTTTGATTTCCAGCACCCCATAAGGGAACCTGAGTCCCACTAGGAGTGATCCCTGAGCACAGAGCCGGGCATAAACCCTGATCATTGCTGGGTCTCTCTCAATTTCTCTCTCTCTATTTCTCTCTCTCTCTCTCTCTCACACACACACACACACACACACACACACATACACACACATACACACAAGAAACCCTCCAACTTTGTCTTAATACGAATACATGCATAAAGAACAACTCCATTTATCCCTTATTTTCTCTATCATCTCCTATCAGATTAAAATTCACTGCCAAAAAGTATAGAATTTTTTAATTTTTAAAACTATATCTGTATCTAATGCCCAGTTTATTCTGGAGTCATAGGTTTCTGCTTCTTCTGCTGTAACTGTTTCTCCTTTGCAGGCTCTTCTTCATTCAGTTTTAAGGGCTCCTCCCCAAGGGCAGGAAAGCTCTCAGAGGGGCAAACGTGATGGGGACCCTGAGCTCTGTGGCACTACAGGGTTTTGCCACTTGGATGCATTCAATGAACCAGAGAATCTACCGCTGCACCTTACATGCAGCCTAACTCTAGATGGTGAAGCCAAGGCAGTGACTACCCACCACTTCCTGTGTTCAGCAACCAAGGCCTGGACCCCCTTTTTTCCTGAGCAGCCCTGCCAGCCCCACCACTGTAAGCAGGGAGAGGCACATGCTGTTGCTTCTGGAGTGTTATGTCCTTTAGATGCCTGGTGGCTTTTCAGAAAGACAGGTCCCTAACAGCTTGGATAGTTTCAATGTCTTAGACTGACCACCAAGATCTGAACCTTCTTATCTGTGTGATTTTGTAGGGTTTTCTGGGTCATTTGAGACTACCTAAAGTCACTTATGGGAAGAGGCAAGAACAAGATTGTCTACCTTGGTCACTAAACACGTAAGAATATTACATATGTTTCTGGCAAATGTCATGTGCCCCAGGCTCCTCCCACTCTCGACTTTGCTGATTGCCTTCCCAGAAATTAGTACAGTTGTCCCACAAATATACTTGCTAGTGAAAAAGGGGAAAGCTGCAAAGCCACATTAGAGCCTGCTCTTGGGGACTCAAGGGTCCCAAAGAGTCTTGCTGTTTTCACTCAAATTGTTCAAGCCATGCAGAGTCAGGATGGATTTAAAGCATTTCTCAAACATTTCCTGCAAATCAGTACAGAGCCAGAAAAATTAACACCACCCTGAGAGATGACTCTTGAAGGTCTCTGACCACCTGGCAAGGAAATTACTTAGGAGATGCAAAGAAGAGATGACTTAATGAAGGAGTGGGAACAGAGAGAGGAAGGAGAGAAAGAGCTGCAGAGAAAGAAGATGAATTTCTTTAGTAGACGGAGTAGAAAGATTGAGATGAAACAAGGGAGTGTGCGTGTCAATACAGTCCAACCTGATCTTACCACTCACATTTATTTTCAACAGTCTCTTAAAATTCACATTCCTGTGGCAAAGAAGGCCCATCCTGCCTTTCAACCCTGAGTTTCTTGTCATCTAACACCCAGACCGGTTTTCTTTAAGAACATCATATAAAGTTTGAAGAGTCTGTCCACACACAAATTATTTGAGACCTGCTTGGACAAAGAGAAGTAAGAAGTTTAATTACAAATACCCAGCCACAGTGGAAATGGCACCAGCCACCCTCCCATTTTTACTTCATTCCAAGCAAGCTAAAGGAAACAATTCTCTACATCTCTCTGGCCTCACCCACTCAGGCTCATTCCCTAGGAGAGCAACTCAGGAAGTCCAGGTCAGCAGGTCCAAAAGGGAGGCAGGATTCCAAGACACCAATTTCTAAATTATCAGCCCACAGACAACTGCCAGAGACCAGAACTCTGCTGCTAGCCCCTAGAGTCACACCTCTCATCTGCTTTTCCCTACTCCACCATGATGGGGTGTTTCTTGGCTCTCTTTCAGGTGATGATCTCAAAGCAATCACAGAGCAATCAGACATTATGCTGATGTCAGTGTCAGCAGCACCCCACACCCTTTTTGTTTCAGCTAATTACTATCCCTGCCACTTGGTAGATGTGCATTTAGCACTATAGATCTAGGGGAAGATGCAAGGTCCAGAAATAAACAGAAATCTGGAGGGACTATGAATGAAGAGTTCATGTGAGAAGTGAATGCTGAGAGTATCGCCTCTGTACACGAGAACAGAGGTGGGATGTGAGCAGTGCTCCTTTTTCTCGCCATCTGGAGGGCTGTAATTTCTCCTATAGAGAGAATTGCTCAATGGAGTGGGCAAAGGTGAGCACCTAAACAATAAGGCATTCCAGTTCTCTTAGCTTCTGAAATGAAAGTCCATCAGGTATGCCAGCACCAAGTTGAATAGCAGTAATGATACAGAGCATCCCTTCCTGATTTCTGACTAAGGATGCTTCTAAAGTATTCCTTGTTAAGTATGACATCAGCCACAGGATAATAGCTTTTGGTGTGTTTTCAAATGACAATTTTTCCCAACTATAAAATGCCTTCAGGGCAAGGCACAAGTCTCCTATCTTTTTATCTTCTACAGAACATGCTCATCACATAGTAAATGCATAATAAATGCTTGCTGATTTTCTCCATTACTATAGTGTTTGCTTGAAAACTTCTGTTTTTCTGACCCTAGATAATATGGTAGATGTATATATATATGTGTATATCTCTGTGTATACTCAAGTACCTTATGAATCTATAAATATTTGTGTCTACATATGCCTATATGTGCATTTATGTATATCTATAAATGCTTACATGTGCACTTGGGTGTTTGTGTTTATATGTATCTCTGCATGCATATACTTAACTTTATGTTTAGGTGCTCATGCAATTATGCTATGAGAAGTCACAAAGGACCAGAGAATTCTGGTTTTCAAAAAAGTGAATTTTTTCCAGGAGCTAGGAATTGGGCTATAAAGGCTAATTATTCCATTTGAACAGGAATTAATTAGAAGGATTATCTGGCCCAGTTCTCCCAATTCATCCCATTTGAACAGGGATTAATTAAGAGAGATTATCTGGCCCCAAATAAATAAGTTTTGTCAGATATGTAAGGGTTTACTCTTTGTGTAGAGAAGCAACTCCAGAGGCAAGAGGGGCTGCAGCACAGTTGAGCTGGAGTGATGCCACACACCTTCTGGCTCCTGGGCAAGTATGCAGTTCCTGGGAATGCAGCCAGCATAGTCCCTGGGGCAGTTCACACAAAACACCAGGAACTTCATTCAGTGCTGATGAGAAAATGCTTGTGGTGAGCAAGAGAGAAAGCAGAGCTGCTGCCCATGCCTCCCTCAGCAGGTCCAGGCGCCTGTTCCTTTCACTTTGGAGCCCCAAGCTGCTTCCAAGGTCTCTTCCTCAGCTCCAGCTCACCTGCCTCAGATACACAGGAGGATCATGAATGTCAGGAAAGAACACAGCCCAGGTGCTGTGGCCACCTCAACTCTCCCTAGTGTTGTCCAAGATAATAGCTACAAAGAGGGAAAATGGGGGATACCATGCATCTAGGCCAAGAACAGAAGTACCAGAGACAGGGGTCTGTCCCCAAACACAGAGAGTACAAAGGCCAGTGGGAAGAGGGGCAGACAGCAACGAGAAAGGTGTGTGTCAGGGAGGCCAGGGTTCAATGTCGACTATGTCTCTTACTTGCCATATCATCATGGACAAACTTTCTCCCAGGTCATCTTAAAAAATGGAGATAATCACTGTGGTCCCCAATGTGGCTGAAACATGAGTTAGGGAAAAAGGATATTCAGTTCAGTTCCTGAAAAGTCCAAAGACCCTTACTGATTGACTTCAAGGACCAGGGCAATCTGAGAAGACTGAGAATGAGCAGTTAGCTAGACTCTGTCAGAAAGTCATTAAATAGGGGCCAGAACAATAGCACAGTGGTAGGGTGTTTGCCTTGCATGTGGTTGACCCAGAATGGACCTGAGTTTGATTCCCAGCAACCCCTATGGTCCCCAGAGCCTTCCAGGAGTGATTGCTGAGCATAGAGCCAGAAATAACCTTTGAGCGCTACTGGTGTAACTCAAAAACAAAAACAAACAAACAAAAAGACTTTAAATAAAGTGTCCTGTATAGTGTCATTAAAATTCCTCTGCTACTTACAACTTATCTCAGGATACATCCAGCACAAGAGACCAGGCAGAAAGGTTGAACCATACAAGCAGGTTGGGACAGCCTCCAACCACATGCCTTTAGGCCCACCGTCACTCTCCCTTAGCCCCCACATCTATGAGGAAACCAAGCTTTTTTAACTAAGGAAACACTCTATAATGTGTCCAGTGTTTAACAATATAATTTTATATCTGTATACACAATTTTTGTGTACACAATAGAACACTACTAAAAGGCTAGTTTCTTTTCATGACCAGACATTTCACCCCATTTGTCTAGCCCCCAACTTTCCTTGCTTATTGGGGGAACCCACAACCTCCTTTTCATAACTATGAGTTTGTGTTTGTGTTGTTTTGTATGTTTGTGTCTCTTCTGTATATTACATGAGAGAAATTAGATGGTATTTGTCTTTCTCCACTTGACTTACTTCACGTAGGACAATATGCTTTAAGTACATTTGCATCATCCCAATGGCAAGACTCCAATTTATATATGTGACCGAGTAGGATTTCATCATGCACACATGCACATCTTTACACATTCATCACTCAAGGCATATGTAGGTTATTTGCATTTCTCGGTGCCTGTGAATATTGAGTGAACTGTCATTGGTAGCCAATCTTGAATCTGTAGATGATTTAGGTAGAGTTTGTATGCAACATTTTAAAAAAAATATTTTTTGCAAGTTTTTCACAGTAGTATTTCAGTAGCATAGTGACCATGAATTAGGGCTGTTCCCACCACCAGTGTTGACATTCCTCCACCATAGTTCCCAGCATGCATCTCAGACCTCCATCCCCCTAGGCTGCTAGCATAACAGGTCCATTTTGTGTATGTATGTGACTTTTACAATTTTCCAGTGCTTTAATCTTATTCAGATAAATACCAGAAGTATAAAGATGGTCCTATGGTAGAACAATCTTTTTTTTGGTCAGGATTATTACTGTTTTCCATTGTGACTACACCATGTCCATTGTGACTACACCCTCTATATTTTCCTTTCTCCACATCCCTTGAACAGGTTTGTGGTGATAACTCACTGTGGTTTTGCTTTATATCTCCTTTATAATTACTCATGCTGAGAATCTTCTCCTTGGCCATGGGTAGGCTTCTTTGTTAATTTGTTATTTTGGATATTAATCTCATCTTGTATATATTATTGGTAAAAACTTCCATTTAGTAAGTTGACTTTTGGGGGGGTTATTTTGTTGTTGTTGTTGTTGTTGTTGTTGTTTTTCTATATTGGAGCCATTCCTCATGGTTTACTATGTTGCTGGCTCTGCACTCAGGGATCACTCCTAGGAGGCACTAGCGATGATATAGGATGTTGGGGATGAAACCAGAGTCAACTGTGTGAAAGGCAAGTGCTTGATTGCTCTAGCCCCACCTTTAATTTTGGTTATGATTTCTTTTTTTTTTTTCTTTTTAGTTTAATTTTTTTAATTTTTAACTGAAACCCAACTACAAACTATAATCACTGTGCTTAAACAAAGATATTATTATAAGAAACAAAATTAAAATGAAATCTTCAGTCCATTTTCTTTTTTTTTATAGAATATTGCATACTTTATTTAGTTTAGAATATATCCATTAACATTAGAAACTAACATAAAATAAAGCTTCAATTATTTAAAGGTTGATAAATTATGTTAGCTAATTTGATAAAGATAGATGTTATGACTTTTTTTTTAATATAATTTTTATTTTGATCATAGTGTCTTACATATTGTTGACAATAACATTTTAGGTACATATTTACATAAAATCAGGGGGGATTCCCATCCCCAAATTGTCCTTCCTACCCCTCCGTTGTTGTCCTACCTCCCATTTCCTCTTCCCTCACCCCCAGGGCGGCTAGAATATGTGGTCCCCTCTGTATCCAACCCACTACTTAGTAGTCTTGCACCTGTTTGGTCTTGATGCCTCCCTTATCTCCCCCTCTAACTGTAGGCAGGACTAGCTAGCTAGTTCAAGTTGCGTGGTTTTGCCTGAAAAGGAGAAGATAAATAAACTGGGGTAAGAGTCTAATACTCCCAAAATGGGTGGAATCCTTCTAGAGGCTCTCATCATCGATTTGGGAGATGAAGGAGAGAAAGAAGGTGAAACACTCCACCAGTACCAAAAAAGTGTCAATTATCCAGTGAGGACTCCAGCTATATCGATAAGCACCACCAAAAAACAGCCGAAAAACAAAGCAAAACTGACAGACAAACAAACAAACAAAAAACAAAACAAAAACAAACAAACAAACAAACCAAAAACACGCCATGGTCTTGAAATAAGAAACATGGCATAGCACATAACGAGGGAAAAGAAAAGAATAGAAAAAAATAAGTATAATTGGGGACGACGATTTCAATAATCATTGGTTATGATTTCTTTCCCTGTGTAGAACATTTTCAATTGGATAAAATTCCATTTTAGCTTTTGTTTCTTGTCAGTAGAGTCAAATTCACACACATCTACTCACAAATCACTAAAGCTGATGTCAGGGGACTTACTGCCCTTTTTTTATTAATATAATTTTTTATTTTGAACATAGTGGCTTACATATTGTTGACAATAATATTTTAGGTACATATTTACATAAAATCAGGGGATTCCCATCACCGATTTGTCCTCCCTACACCTCCGTTTTCGTCCTACCTCCCAAATCTTCCTCCCTCACCCCCGGGACTGCTAGAAAATGTGGTCCCCTCTGTACCTAGTTTACTACTTAGTAGTCTTGCACTTGTTTGGTCCTGGTGCCTCCCTTATTTCCCCCTCTAACTGGGAGGCAGGTTCAAGATAGTTCAAGTTATATATATATAATATATATATATATATATAGTTCAAGATAGTTCAAGTTATGTGGTTCTGTTTGAAGAAGAGAAAAGTAATAAACTGGGGTAAAAGTCTAATATGCCGAAAATGGGCGGGATCCTTCTAGAGACTTTCATCATTGGTTTGAGAGACAAAGGAGAAAAATAAGGTGTAACACCCCAACAGTACAAAAGAAGTGTCAAATATCCAGTGAGCACTCCAACAATAACAACGATAAGCACCACAAAAAAAGCCATGGTCTTGAGATAAAAAACATGGCAGGGCATATAAAGAAAGAAAAGAAAAGAAGGAAAAAACATAAATGTAAATGGGGACAACAACTTCAATAACCACACCAAAACAAGGAAATTTACAAGTAGATAGGCAAATAAAAATAAAAAATAATAATAATAAATGAGTATTTAAAAAATTATATATATATATATATAAAAAATGTTTTGTGCTTTTTGCCTTTTTTCCCTCCTGCAATGGCACAGTAAATATTGGGGTCATTTGAAAAGGAATTCACTTGGCCTAAGAGATATGGGGTTTCTCCACCCTTGGATTATATTGTCATGGGATTAACTATAGACTTCGTTCAGGTTCATTTAGTCTCCCCTTGGTGCTTTTGTGGTGTTTGGAAGGCTTCTGCTCCTTCCTGGGTGATAAAATCAGACCTCTGTATCTAGAGATCTCAGTATCTGCACAGGTCCCGGAGTGGGATTTATGATGAAATCTTTCTTTGTCATTCTAGAAGTTCTGTTCCCTCAGTGTCATTTTAATCCATCTTCTGTGGTTGGTGGTCTTGGTCTTTGCACTGATCCTAGGATGAAACCTAGGATAGCGTCTTTCACTGTGTTTCCAGAAACCCCATTCCGTTGCAATTGTCTCAGCCAGACCTTTGGAACTGGGGATCATGGTTGTTGTGCAGGTCGTAATTCAAACCCTAGACTGGGGCTTTTTTATTGGTCCCAAGATATATACAGTCCAGTCATGGTTCTAGTAGCCAGTCATTTGTAAATCACAACCTTGGCTTTTGGACCGACCAAAGGGTGGCAAGTCTTCTGATTTTGTCTTATCGTTAACTGGTGAGGTAGGATAACCTGCTCTTAGGTCAAGTTGTTCCCATTTTCCTCGTTGTCAGGATATCAGATTAGAGCTGGCACTTGTTGGTGGCCCAGCAGTATTAAGGATGTCCCGGTTGGGATTTGTTTCCCATAGCTGTTGTGAAGAACTTGTCGTTTCTATGTCTGGGACCCAGGGTTCAAGGCTGGACGGATGGTGTCTAATCACTTGGGGTCTAAGTTGAGTCCGCATGACATATTTTCAAGGTGGGAGATATCCCTGTATTGTAAACAAATATGAGTTCTTATCCCTAGTAGATAAGAGCTCATTTTTATATATAGGATTTCCCATTTTATTAGTGTGCCTTTGCAGGGAGGAATGGTACTACATTATATTGTCGGTGCATTTGGGAGTGGACAGAGAAGAAAACAGAAACAGGTCACACACCCAAAAAAGATAAAAATAGGAATAAAAATATATGTGCTCACCTATGTATATGTAGAACAAACATTTTTTAAAAATGAATTAACAAAGTAATTAAAGGAACAAAATGATGCAAGAGACTACTTTACTTTTGGGGATAAGCAGGTAAGGAGGTGGTGTAATACAGGTCTTATACTTATGTTGAAAGTTTAGGTTTCCCCATTGTCTTTTGGGATTTTTTTGTGGTGTGTGGGTTCCCAGGCACCTTTCCATCACAGCCCCTGACCTTCTTGAGATTGGTAAAGATTTGCGGCAGGGAGGTCTTGGAAGAGCTCTTGCATTGGGAATACTTTTAGAGCTAAGTCCGGTTTCAAGTAACAGTCCACGTTAGGGGGAGTTGGTAGGGAGGGCCACGCAGCCTGAGTCCACAGGGGAGTTGGTTGCCTTTTCTTGCAGGGGACAAGGTGTGGGTTTGGCTGGGTGTCCCTTTGCTTGGGTGCTGGGTACGGTTCATTGGGGTAGGAGATCAGTCTTGATGCCTAATGGATTAAGAACTGAGGGTGAAGAGTTTTAATACGGTGGGAGGTCTGGATGGGATTGAAGGGTGAAGGGATAGTTGGATTTCCAAAGGAGGGAAAGGGGAAAGTATATGGAAGGGGTAGGAAGGAATAAAAGAGAAAATACATTAGGAAGAAAGGGAGAAGAGTAAAGAAAAAAGGAAAAGAGAAGAAAGGTATAGAAAAAATAAAAAAGAAAGTAGTGAGAAGAGAGGAGAAAATAGCAAGGGAATGCTAGTTTGCTTGAATGTGTTCTATGAGTAGGGCCTGTAGTATAAGTTTGTACATCACAGTTGCTGCTTCGGTGGTCTGACTGGTCACATGCTTCAAATCCTAAAAGAAGGTATAACCTAGGGATAAAGTGTATGTTAAAGAGTTTTCTCGGGACATTCTCGTAGTGCAAGCTGGGTATAGTATCTTGTGTGACTGGGCCCCAAGATGCCATCTTAGTTTGTCCACCCTTTGTATCCAAGAACGCCTGTGTGCTCTCCGCTTGGGCTTGGGGTCCCTAGGAGGTACGCGGGGTGTGGCAGCAAGAAGCCTGTCTCAGGCTCGTGGAGAGTGTGGAGGTGCAGGGGAAAGCACTCACCTGTCACTGCCCTTTTTTTCTATGTATTTTATTATTATAATTTTATATTCCAGTTTTTATTTTACTCTGTTTTATTTTACTCTGTTGCATGTGTCTTCAATAAATGATGTTAGAAAAATCAGAGACACGTGCAACATTTCAATACATTATTTAATGCTAACAATTTTATGCCTGCACTTTATTGTTTATTTTAAGAACAATACTAGAGTTTGAATTTGACATATCCAGCTCTATTCTTGTTTTATTCAGGATTTGTTTGGCTATTTGGAGTCTATTGTGGTTCCATATTAACTCTAGGATATTTTGTCCTACTTCTGTGAAAAGTGGCGTCTGGCTTTTGACAGTGATTATAGTAAATCTGGAAATTAATTTAATTATACATTTCAAGCAGCGTTAATTTTCCCAATTTTGTGTATAAAATACCTTTATTTTTTGTCTTATTTTATTTATTTTTTTAAATGACATATAGTTTTCAGGCTAGAAGTCTTTTTTACCTTTTGGTTACCTGAGTGTAGCTGTGATGGCCCCCAGCACTTCCAGGTCCAAGCAGACTCCTGATCCAGTTGATCAAGTAAAACCAGGAGTAGCCCCTAGGCATCCTGAACACCAATGAGCAAAATACCTTCCAAAAGTAGAATTGATTCTAAGAGTGCAGTTGTGGGATTTGACTGATTTGAAGTGGTTTTATTATGAGGTTAGTTTTGTGGGGATTTTTTTCCTGGTAAATTTTTCCTAATTTTCTTTTTCTTTCTTTTTTTTTTTTTACCTTATTTCATTTTAAACTAAAATAGAGGCTAACAATCCTCATCAAATGTAACACCCCGTCTTCTTCTCTCCCTCCCCTTTTCTCCTTCCATCCTCCTTTCCTTCATTCCTTCCTTCCACCATTCCTTCCCTCCCCTCTTTCTCCTTTCCTCCCTCCATCCTTTCTTTCCTGACTCCCTCCCTTCCTTCCTTCCCTCCCTACCTCCTTCCTTCCTTCCTTTCTTCTTACTTCCTTCCCTCCCTCCTTCCTTCCTTCTGCCCTCCCTCCCTCCTTCCCTCCCTTCCTTCCTTTCTTCTCCCTCCTTTCCACCCTTTCTCCCTTCCTTCCATTGATTCTACCCACTGAGCTCTTTTAAAAGGAAAAAAAAAATGTAACACCCCTACTCTTTTTTTTTAAGTGGTGCAAGATAATTTTTTATTGAAAAACTGCTTAGAAAGGAAATATGTGCTCAAGGGAACTCTGGATTATAGAGCAAGACTCATCAAATATATCTTTTATTGAGGTCATATTGATTTGGAATTCTGTGTAAGTTTGAGAATTACAGTTCATGCCACTCCATCCACAGGCGGCCATGCCAGACCCACCAACCCAGTATCTGTCCACCTGGCCTGTAGGCCCTGTTGGCCCTGTTCCTTCTCCCTGCTCCCTCATATCTGTGGTCAGAATTGAAGACTTGTTTGTTGTCCTCTGCCTGTTCCCTCCCTGTGTTCCTTCAACAGCCCACGTGCGAATCAAAGCACCCAGTAGTTGGTTAAAAACTCAGGTTTTTACCATCTTTTTCAGTCAACAGAGAACCTTCCCTTCTCTATTTCTAGTCCAAGTCTAGCACTTTTCTCCCTGAGGATACCTGAGACACTTCTAGAAATGTCTACAGTCCACAGCCTGATAACCTGTGTCCTGAGTGGCTCTGCAGTGACATGATGCCTGTGGTCTGTCTGCTGGCATGACAAGACCTTCCTTCAATCTCTGAGGCAGAGCCCCTGCCAGGCCTTCTCTAGGGGCTTACAGGTGTCACTAGTAGTGTGGAAACTGGAAAACAAGCTGGACAACACCTGTGTTTTTCTCAGTTCTCACTTGCATTTTAGCTGGAATGTTCCCACAGCCTTTGGGTTGGCAAAACATAACCAAGTCCCCCATTTGCCATTGATTGAATTTCAGGAAATGCCTTTTGGCCACAGAACTCCGAAACCCATGGTTCCCTATTGTTTTTTCATGGATGGAAAAAAGGTTCACACCGCGTTCTCCTCTCACTCCCAAGAGAAAGTTTTATTCATCTACTTCAACCCTATATGAACATGAGAGCCAGCATTTTGAGAGTGAGTAAACAAGATATTAAAAAAGTGAAAAAGGTCTCAGACTTTAAACAAGTAAAGTTGAAAACAAGTTTTACTGCTTTACTTGAAAAAGTCCCCCCACCCCCATTTCACTCACCTCACCCCCACTCACCCCCAAGCCCTCCTCCTTTTAGCCTACTAAGGCATTAGTAAGGAGAATCTAGATTAAAGTCAAGGCTGTGTTAGCCTGAGGTCAATCACTGGCTTACAGCTCCGAGACCCTCAGCCTCTAAATCACTTTTGCTATGAACCAAAGGGTGGAACATGTCTTCCTAAGAGCCTTAGAGCAGTATGGCAGGGAAGAATGAAGGGCTGAGGGAAAGAATGCAGGGATGGTATCCCTGAGGGCTCTACTCCAGGTTCCCAGCCCAACTACCCCTAGGTCAAGAATATGCTCTGAGTCTCCACTGGTTTTGCTGAAGTGCCTTTTAGATTTACAAACAACTCTAAGGGTGAAGAGCAATGTTTTTCAGCCACAGTCTTCCAAAAGTCTTACAAGTGGAAAAAAAAATCACATATATGGGGGCCATGGCATGAGGCTAGAGGACCATTTGGAAGGATAATAGGGCCCATAGGAAGGAAACAAGGGCAGAGGGGACCATGGTTGGAAAATAGTTAAAGAGCAAGAGAAAGTGTCCACTATGAAATTATTTATACGGCTGCAATCCCCCTACTGAGAGGCAGTTCGTGAATGTACAAACATTGCCTGGTTAGAGTACTTCTTTATATGGTGTCTGATGTAATAAAAGGTTATTTGCACAATCCCTTTTTCTGGGAAGGTGCAAGGCTTCCTCTAATCTTCCTAGCAATAGTTCCAGAAGAATCAGGCAGACCAAACTGGTTTTCCAGAGGAGCAGCCAATGCTCATTATGGAAGCCCTCTTCCCTTTGCAGTTAGCACCAACCAATCCTGGGGCTCTCCCTCTTGCCAAATCCCAGCATTCCCTCCTTTTAAGGTCATCTCCAGGTAGAAATTTGGCATTGACCTTGGAAGATTCCAGAATGGCTGAGCAATACCACCATCTGGTGGTTAAGTAAAGAACAACGCCATCTTTATTGAACTATATATTGCTCCATTTTTTTCTGGCACAGAGAATCTCTTTTGGAAATCTGCTGTGAATCGTAGGTGCTTTCCCATCGGACCATGAGATCTTTATCGACTTGACTTATGGACTCTCTTCAATTACTTCAGGAATAAAGACATAAGGTGCATTGTGCCAAGTCTGTCCAGAGAGAGCATTTTGTATTGAGAATGTCCACTCTGTGGTTGGCGAGTTAAATGTGGACATGCATCTTTTGAAGCCCCTCCCATGAAGAAGTGGAGTCTATTTCCCCATCCTTCAAGTCTGGGCTTGCAGGGTAGATGGTTACATCTTCTGGAACACAGAGCACAGCAAGTGCTACTGTGTAACTGTAGTGTTTTGCTTCCAACAAACTCTGAGTTTCCCCACCTGGGTTCTGAGAACCCTGGACCTTCTAACTAGTTTTTGTGGGTAGAGTGGGGGCAGACTGTCTCCACCTGTCTTCTGAGGCTACAGAGTTGTGAATGAGGCCATCAAAGATCAGTCCCAAGAGAACCAACAGCAACCAGAGTCATGGGTGACTGCAAGCAAGATTAGCTGATGCCAACTTGTGTTGGCAAGTCCCAGAATCACGAGAAATAATAAGTTTTAAGTTATTTGGTTCTGGGGTGGCTGGCAAATTATGGGCCACCCCCTTGAAGTATTGCTTTACCAGTCAACAAATTTGATTTAAATTTAAAACTCTGGGCATATAGTTTACTTTGATAATTTCACTATTTCCCACAAATCTTGACAGCTGCACAAGGTTCAATATTGTACAGCTGGCTTTCTCGTGCCTTTCCAAACCCTGCCAAATACCATCTTTTCATTAGCATCAACTTAGCATGTCACAGGAATAGTGCCAGAGGTCTAATATTAAGTTAGACAAGATACTTCCTGCTGAAAAGGTCAAACTTCTGGAGAATTCTTGCATTCAAGTGTGTCCTAAGCAAAGTGAGGAGTGTTAGGAGAGAAGAGAGAGGTGCGACCATGTTGGCAAGGTCTGAAGGAAAGAGCTACAACAGTCAGGGCCACAAAGAAAAAGAAGAACTATGCAAATATTACAGGGGTCTCAAACTCGTGGCCCGCGGGTCATTTGCAGCCCTCCGTACAATATTTTGTGGCCCTACCGTAGAGGAATCTTTTTTTGTTTTGTTTTGTTTTAGTTGTTTGGGTCACACACCCCAATTTTCAAGGCTTACTACGGACTTTACACTCAAGGATCACTCCGACTTTGCCTCCTGCGGCCCCCAGGTAAATTGAGTTTGAAACCCCTGCAATCAAAGACAATTCATCTAGGGATTTGATGTACATGCAAGAGGTACATCTGGGGTCAGGGAGGGTGTGATAAAGGGGACCAGTGAAAGGCCTTCTAAAAGGCATTAGGCTGCAAACACTACCAGCTACCAAAGGAGAGAAGAACCCTAGGTATTTCTCTTTCTCCAGGCTCCCAATTCCCACCAGAGTCATCAGGAGAGGCTGGCAATGGGTTCCTCGCTATAGTGGTGGCTCTGGGTAAAGTGAGAACCAAAGAAGAATGAGATCAGGGACAGTGACTGAACAGAAGATGCTGTCTGCTTCCTCCTGCCAGCTGCCAAACTTATCTAACATTTAGATGTTAGCAGAAACTAAAACCCAGATGGGACAAGATGGGGGGAAGAAAAGGTTCCAAGGCAGCTGGGGGAAGAGAGTTGCCAAAATGTACCTCCCAAGAGAATATCAACAAAAAGTACCCCACTAAATAATATATATGTATATATTAAAATAACAACATAGTATGATTAAACCCATAATTTTAAAAAATGGCCAGGAAAACCAGCTCATGGTAGGAAAACTGGTCCATGGTAAAAAGCTAGTCACAAAGTGGAGGCCAGGGGACCGGATAGATAGCATGGAGGTAAGGCGTTGCATGCAGAAGGATGGTGGTTCAAATCCCAGCATCCCATATGATCCCCCGAGCCTGTCAAGAGCAATTTCTGAACATAGAGCCCTGAGCACTGCCGGGTGTGACCCAAAAACCAAAAAAAAAAAAAAAAAAGTGTGGGCTGGGAGCTCAATTAGGATGTAGAAAGGACCATCATGACAATAGTCGTTGGACATGCTCACTCTGGGTAAACACTAGATACTTAAAGGAGGTAAAGTGAATAACAGTAGTGGTATTATAACAGTAAAATTAATAGTATTGTAGACACAGTGTCTGAAAGGAAAAAAGAGAGAAAGAAAGGGAAAGGGTATCTGCCAAAGTAGCAGGCTGGCATAAGAAATTGGGGACATTGGTGGTAAAATGTGTTTATGAGTGAAGGAATAAGACTCAATAAAAAAATTTTAAGAAAGTTTCTAAAAAGATACCCTGAAGCAGAAACCTCATGCCCTGGGCATTGGAACAATATGGGTCTGGAAGCAAGCACCAACGCAGGAAATAATCCACACACGATTAAGGAGATAAAACAGGTTCAGGATCTCCCACATGAAAGACGATTTCTGCTCCTAAGAAGCATATAACTCAGTCATGGAAAACTGAAACTGCAAGTGTTTTTTCCCCCAAGACCCTGGATTTTTATTAGCAAGCACCAGACCACACCCTGGGGTGAAGAACAACAGGATCTAAGGCACCAATCCAAAGGATGCTTCAATCCAAAGGTGCTTCCGACCAACCAATGAGGAACAAGCATATCCTGAATAAGATGGAACCCGGTTAATCCAACAGTACCCCACTGCTGAAGAGAGTGAGAAAAGGGTTCTAAGATGTGGCACCATCCCCTGCAGAATGGGAGTGGGGTTTCTATGTCTCACCCCAGCACCCACTATACCAACATTCAATACTTAGGAGGCAAGAAATGATCTGAAGAGGCCAGAATCACTTTGGTTCCCATCTTGGATCTTGCCTGGGTTCAATTCCTGAGGTGAGCTTCACACATCTCATGCAGAAGTAAGGGGCAAATAGACATTTCTTTAAGCCTGGTCAGAGTTCACTCTGTACTCCGTAGTTCACTCCTTAGTAAACAGAGAGAACAGTTTACTGGGCTCTAAAAAGTGTACCAGAGGAAGTAAGGTCCAATCTCTCATGTAAAGTGCATCCCCTCTTCCTCCTGAAGCAGAATCAGCTATTGGGGGGACCCTGCTGTCTTTTGTGTCAACCTCTTCAACCCTAAAGGTCATGCTAGGTGACAAAGGCCCAAGCTCCTCTGACCCCACACATCAGCAGGGAAGCATGTGTAACCACAGCAGGACAGCCTGGGGCTGACAGGCCCCTGTGACTTGTACCCCAAGTTGCCCTCCAGAACTGTTCCAAGTTGGTATACAGTTGCCCCAGGCACTCACAAATTACGTTTCTGCTTTCTACAGCACAGATCTGCTGGAATGGGAGATCACATTTGCAATCCGGTACTTCTGTCATCCCCCTATCTACCCATTCATTCACGCAGACTGAAGCTATTTGTGAAAGTACTCACCCTGTCCCCACCCAAGGCCATCCAGGCCTGCTCAAAGCTGGTGCACAGATATGCCCAGGCACTGGCAACCTTGAATCCCAGATCACCCCTCAGGCTTGTCAGAACTCAATACACAAGTGCCCCCTGGGCACAGACTCCTGCCTGTTTGCACCATTTGGGCTATAAGAGTCCCTGCACACCGTGATTTTTAACATTTAGTGGCAGTCCACGCCTGCTCAGTCTTGGTGCCACAGGAATTGTCAAACACTCAAACCCTCACTGCACTGGATGCTGCCCATATCTGTCTGACCTTGGTGCTGCAGTTGCTGCCAGGTGCTGGCAAAGACAAACCACCCAGTAGCTACCCAATTCAGCTCAGTGTTACAGCTGCCACTGGGTACTTGAGACCGTGAAACCCCAATTGCTGCCCAGGCGGGCTGGACTCGACACCTCACCACATCGGCGCTAGCAACTGTGAACCCTGGGACTGCATGCCAGATCTGCTGGACATTCAAGGCTGTGGCTACTGCAGGACACTTATGACTGCAAATTCCCAGTGACTGTTCAGGTCCACACTAACTCAGAGTCCCCCGCTTCTGTCTGCAATTTGCTTGTGTGAAAACCTGATCGCCAGGGGTCACAGCAATGGGACAGTGGGGAAGGTGTTTGCCTTGCATGCTGACAACCTGAGTTCAACTACCAGAACCTCACATGGTCCCCTGAACCCCTCCGGAAGTGATCCTGAGTGCAGAGCCAGGAGTAAGGTCTGAGTACCACCACATTTTCAAAAATAAATCAAAAAGATCTCATCTCTACCAGAACTGCTCAAACACATATTCTCACTCTTATCTCATACTGGAGAAACAGAAATTCTTCATCTGCACTGAATAAGATCAGACCCCATGTAGATGCCCAAGAACATCAGAGCTTTCTACGATCCCTGGTGAGGACCGCAAGCAACAGTTGCAATGATGTTCACTAAGATGAGAATATCAATAATTTTCCAATAAAACCAATCCAAACACACACACCAAATCATCTAGTAATCAACATGTCAAAGATTCCCTAAAGCAACAAGAGAAAAAAAAATCAAAGAGTCATAGATTAAAGGAATTCCTTTAATTAAAGAAATTTAAAAAAATTAAAGAATCATATATAAGGAAGCCCCATTAGTCTTAGCATATTTCTGAAAGAAAACTTCAGAGAAGAAGAGAAAAAGTGACATATCCAAAGTGTTGAGTGAAAAGACCTCAGCTATGAGCACTATTCAGCAATGCTCAGAATCAAAGGAGCAGTAAAAAGCTCTTCAGACAAGCAACAGCTTAAGGAACACATGGTCACTAATCTGGCTAGACAGGAAACATTCACAGGTCTAATATCAAAGAAAAGGAAAAGAAACCCTACTCAAAAGTTTGGAAAAGAAGATGACTACTGGGGTATCTTCAAATGAACTCAAGTGGTACTTGTTCTAAACTTAAAACGAAATAGACACTCAACCTTGTAGTAATCTCAGGCAACAAACCATAGGGGAAACAAATAGAAGGTAAATGAAACCTGATCACTCCACAAGATAAATAAATAAAAGTAGATCTCAAAGAGCAAGGGGAGACTACAAAAGTCATACTACAACAGCACTAGACTACACATAGAAAAAATGACAGTGAGTTATTTTATAATACCAATTTCACAAAATATTGATGGACTGAAATCACCAACCAAAAGGCACAGAATGCTCAGATGAATCAAGAAACAAAACCTAACTTGTGCTATTTACAGGACACTCACTTGAACAGCAATGATAAACACGGGCTCAAAGTGAAAGCCTGGAAAACAACTAAACAAGTAATTGGTATCCCTAAAAGGCAAGAATGGCTATCCTTTTTTAAGACAAGATATATTTCAAGGGGCCAGAGTGACAGTACAGCATGTAAGGTGCTGCCTTGCATACAATCAACCTGGCTTGGATTTCCAGGATCCCATATGCACCCTCTCCATGCCTGCCAGGTGTAATTTCTGACTATAGAGCCAGGAGTAACCCCTGTGCATTGCCATGTGTGGCCCAAAAAATAAATATATATATATATATATATATATTTTCAAACTAAAAAAAGTAACAAAACTTAGAAATGTACATTACATATGAATAAGTATCAATCAAGAGGACTGATTAACACCCATTAACATGCCTGGTAGTACATGCATGTTGGTAGTAAACTTGGTAGCAAAGGGGTACCAAGATAAATATAGCAACTACTATAGGCTTGAAGAGAGACACCAAAAGCAACACAAAGTAGTAGGAGACTTTAACAACCCCCCCAAAAGATACTATTGTATATAGAGCAACCCAAAATAAAAACCAGTAAGAAAACAACAGCCTGAGAGGAGTGAGAAGTTAAGCTCTTCACCCCATAAAAGTTGTACAGATTCTTCTCTCATTCACATGAAACATTTTCAAAGAGGCATCACACACAGGGGCCAGAATAATAGAACAGAGGAGAGGGCATTTGCTTTATACAAAGTGACTGAGATGTGTCCCCTAGGACCCCATATGGTCCTCCGAGCCCCACTAAAAGTGATCCCTAAAAGCAGAGCCAGGAGGAGTAAATTCTGAGCACTTCTAGGTGTGGTCCCAAACCAAAACAAACAAAAAAGATACATCACAAGCTGGGACACAAAACAAATGTCAATATAGTCATAAGATTTAATTATTTTAAGGAATCTTTTCAATTCACAGTGCTATAGAGAAATTAGCATGAAAAGAAAGTTAGTGCTCTCTAAAAAGATGGTACTGAATACCAAGAAGGAAGTTCCTGCCCCTCCCAAAGCTGAAGCCAAAGTCAAAGCCTTGAAGGCCGAGAAAGCAGCGCTGAAAGATGTCCACAGACACAAAAAGAAGATCTACATGTCACCCACCATTCAAAGACTCAAAAAGCTGATGCTGAGAAGGCCACCCAAATATCCTCAGAAAAGTACCCCAGGAGAAACAAGCTTGACCATTATGCTATCATCAAGTTTCCTCTAACCACAGAGTCACCCATGAAGAAGACAGAAAATAACAACACACTTTATTGTATTCATTGTGAATATCAAGGCCAAAGAACACCAGAGAAAATGCGTCTGAAGCAGCTCTATGACAATGATGTGGCCGAGGTCAACACCCTGATTAGAATTGATAAATAGAAGAAGACATATATTCAACTGGCTCCTGACTATGATGCCTCGGATGTTGACAACAAAATTGGGATTCACCAATATAACTGGCTAATCTTACATACAATTTTTTTCACCATAAGACAACAATAACAACAACAACAAAAGAAAGCTAGCAAATTCTAATATTTGAAGACTATATAACATGCTAATGAATAAATAATGAGCTAGTGTGGAAAATACAACATAAATTAAAAAATTACTGGAAACAAAAAAGACTGAAGACATGATCTATTATACATATGAGACATAACAAAATCAACTTGAAGAGGGATATTCAAAGCAAGACAAGCTTGTGTTAAGAAACAAGAAAAAGGGGCCAGAGAGATAGAATGGAGGTAAAGCATTTGCCTTTCATGCATAAGGTCATTGGTTCGAACCCCGGCATCCCATATGGTCCCCCGAGCCTGCCAGGAGCGATTTCTGAGCGTGGAGCCAGGAGTAACCCCTGAGTGATGCTGGGTGTGATACCCCAAAAAATCAAACAAACAAAAAGAAAGAAACAAGAAAAAGTTCAAATAAACCATCTAACCTTACATATTAAGGAACAAGGAAAGGAAAACTATTTATTAAATATATGGTCATTTTAATGAAAGAAATAATAAAGCTTAAAGTGAAATAGAGAAAAGATAGACATTTAAAAAGACAAAATAAAATATTAACAAAACACAAAGCTGGTTCTTTGAAAGAAGAAACAAGATTGACCAGTCCCACAAAGGGGAAGGAATCATAAATGAAAGAGAAGTTACAGCAAACACTATAGAAGCACAAAGGATGAGGAGAGGCTACTATGAACAACTTGGTGTCACCAAAGATCCTAGAAGAAAAGGATGAGTTTTTAGACCCATACAATTTTTCAAGGTGAATGCAGTAGGAAATAGAAACATATAAACATAGCAAGACCATATACAACAAACACACAGTCACCAACTAAATGTATCTTAGCTGCTTCTGGTTTAGTTTCGTTTTGTCTTGTTTGTTTATTTGTTTTTGTTTTTGGTTTTTTTTGGGGGGTGCCACACCTGGCGATGTTCAGAGTTACTCCTGGCTGTCTGCTCAGAAATAGCCCCTGGCAGGCACAGGGGACCATATGGGACGCCGGGATTCGAACCAACTTTTAGTCCTGGATCAGCTGTTTGCAAGGCAAATGCCGCTGTGCTGTCTCCGGCCCTCATTTTGTTTTGTTTTACATTAACAAAAGTTATTCATATGTTAGCATAGAGTTTCTTTGCACCCACTATTTATGTCTGAATCATTTGTCACAAGAGGATGTGTGCTGATGAGATTCTAAGTTTGCGTGATTTCATTTGAACTAGGGAAAGAAAGTTGTGTGCATTCACTGTTGATCACAGGTTGCTTTCATAGATGTCCCTGGTTTGTGTGTACAATATGAAGAATTATCTGAAGTAATTGTGCTGTATTTATGTTTATCCGCCAGTCTTTGACTAAATAAAAGGAAAACAGCAGAAAGAAAGGAAAAGAAAAGAAAAGAAAAGAAAAGAAAAGAAAAGAAAAGAAAAGAAAAGAAAAGAAAAGAAAAGAAAAGAAAAGAAGGGCCCGGAGAGATAGCACAGTGGCGTTTGCCTCGCAAGCAGCCGATCCAGGACCAAAGGTGGTTGGTTCAAATCCCGGTGTCCCATATGGTCCCCCGTGCCTGCCAGGAGCTATTTCTGAGCAGACAGCCAGGAGTAACCCCTGAGCACTGCCGGGTGTGACCCAAAAACCAAAAACAAAAAAAAAAAAAAGAAAAGAAAAGAAAAGAAAAGAAAAGAAAAGAAAAGAAAATAAAAGAAAAGAAAAGAAAAGAAAAGAAAAGAAAAGAAAAGAAAAGAAAAAATCGCTCCTGGCAGGCTCAGGAGACTCTATGGGGTGCCAGGAATTGAGCCCGGCGCTGTCCCAGGCCAGCTGCATGCAAGGTAAATGCCATACCACTATGCTATCACTCCAGCCTCTATGTTAAAAGGATCATTCTATCTAAACAATTATATAGATTCAATACAATCCCTACCAAAATTCCAATACCATTCTACAGGTACACAGAACAAATATGGCAAAATTGGTATGAAGTCACAAAACCCTACAAAGAAGCATACTAATTCTGAGGGGAGGAAAATGGGAAGCAAAACAATCCCTGACTTTATACTATAAAGATAATCAAAACAGTGTGGTATTAAAATAAAACTACTCAGTTTAGGGCCCGGAGAGATAGCACAGTGGCATTTGCCTTGCAAGCAGCCGATCCAGAACCACAGGTGGTTGGTTTGAATCCCGTTGTCCCATATGGTCCCCCGTGCTTGCCAGGAGCTATTTCTGAGCAGACAGCCAGGAGTAACCCCTGAGCAACGCCGGGTGTGGCCCAAAAACCAAAAAAAAAATAAAAAACCAAAAAAAAAAAACTACTCAGTTTAATGGAATAGCATTCAATCCAGAAATACAATAATTAAGAGTTTAAAATGGCAAAAGAACAATAGTATTGCAAAAACTGGATTGACACATACAAAATAATGAAACTGAACTACTGTACAAAAGTTAACGCAGAAAGGACTCAAGTCTTAGACCCAAATCCATAAATGACACTAAAGAAAACATGCGCAAAATACTCCATGATGTTGGCTTCAACTTCATTGGCAAGAAAAACAAACATAAAAATAAATGTTTTTATATGAAGCAAAGAAATGCCTGTGAAACAAACTATCATTAAATTATAAGACACCCTGCTGAGTGAGAAAAAATATTCTCGTGCCATACATATGATAAATACATCTAAGAATTTATAAAATTATAAACTTATAAAATTCAAATGTTAAAAAACAAACAGACTCACTCAAAAATGAGAGAAGCTTCTCTGAAGAAGACATATAGATAGATGATCAACGGGCATATAAAAAATAAGTTAATCATCAGGGATTATCAGGGAAATATATATTTTAAAATAATAATGGGGATTGGAGAGGTGGTACAGTGGGTAAGGCACTTACCTAACACACAGCCTACCCATGTTCAATCTCAGTAAATTCTCAGTTCAGAATCAGGAATAACTCCTGAGCATTACCAGGTGTCCCCAAGATAAAAACAACAACAACAACAACTAATGAGATACTATCTCTCAACAGTGAGATTGGTTTATTTCAAAAGAGGCCAGAAATAACAAGTGTTGGCAGGGAGTTGTGGAGGAAGGAACCCTCATTTATTTTGGATGGAAATGTAAACTGGTTCAGCTTCCTTGGAAAGCAGTGTGGAGATTTCTCTAAAAAATATTAATAAAATAATGATTCATAATTTTCTACTCCTAGATCTCCATCCAAAGAACATATAAACATTAACTTGAAATACATACAGAACACACACATACACACACACACACACCACACCCCTCTTTTCATTGAATCACAATTTACAATACAAAAGATCTGATGAAAGATGAGTAAATCAAGTTGTGGAATTGCATACACAAAGAATACCACAGTTTTAAAAAAAGATGAACTCTCTTTTTTTTTTTTTTTTTTTTTGGTTTTTGGGTCACACCCGGCGGTGCTCAGGGGTTATTCCTGGCTGTCTGCTCAGAAATAGCTCCTGGCAGGCACAGGGGACCACGTGTGACACCGAGATTCGAACCAACCACCTTTGGTCCTGGATCAGCTGCTTGCAAGGCAAACGCCGCTGTGCTATCTCTCCGGGCCCTGAACTCTTTATCTTATGCTACAAAGATAGAGCTGGAGTGTCATACTTAGAAAGTAAGTCAGAGAAAGAGACAAAAAAAAAAAAAAAAGGAAAAAAGACAAACCCCCAGTGATCTCACTTATATAAACTATACATAAAGAAACTATGCAAGGAAAGAGAAAATGTCCAGTGAAAACAAATCTTAAATTCTAAACACAGAATGAAAGCTTCAAGCGAGTGGATTGAAAGGCCCCCAGCAGCAATGAAGAAATATTAGTGTCTTTGTGGTTACAATGTACCCTGAAATTTATAAACATTTATACTCTTATAAGCCAGTGTTATATCAATAAAAAGTGAATTTACAAAATAAAGTAACAAAGAATGGTGGCAAGCAAACTCAGGACTTCACTGTGGACCAGAAAGGCTTTGTCACCAAAAGGACAAATAAGCAATTTCCAACTGTCCATACATTTCCCACCACTATACCCTACCCTGAAAGCAAAATCAAGGTCTCTGTTTCTGGGGGTGGAGAACTGTGAAATTCTAGTTTGTTTCATATATGATCAAAGTTCATCATGCAGAGATAATCTGGTTCCTCTTGGACCCACATGGGCCCTTCTCAAAGAATCTCAAGGAACATATGACTAAGGATAGAAGAAAGAACTATACATCTCTGGTATGAGCCAGAGATAAAACCATGGACACCCACCCCTGAGCAGTGAGGAGACAGGACTTGGGTCATTAAGGGCTCTTACAGGTCACACACCCTGCAGCAAGTCTATAAGAAACCTCAAGTACTAATTCAGCGCATGTAACCTTGAGACCCAGAGCATACTATAGCTGGAGAATAGACAGTGGTTCAAATCCAGCTTTGTTTTCATTTTCCATGACCTCTAACTGGTTATTCTGTCTCAGTGCCTCTGTTCCTTTGCTAAATGAATTCATGATCCCTTGCACATGAAGGGAATCCCTTGAGCATCTGTGGGTGGTCTAGATGCTGTGGCTATCGGGGAGATCTCTGACCAGGAACAACTTCAGCATCGTCAAGGGACTTGTTTAAATGGATTCATCTGGGATTCCACCCTGATTTACTGCCTCCAAACCCAGTGGGCCCAGCAGCTTGAGATTCTTGTGTTTGGACATATGGGAACCCATAATGCAAGGAAAACATAAAGGAGCCTCAAATGATACATAATGGACCCTCCATCAAAAGAAGTTGCTTTCACTATTTTTACTGCTTTAGGAGATGAGACTGGACAACAGTCACGTTACCAACTATGAGAAGACTTTAATTGGTCTAAAGTTCCACATCCCCAAGGAGTCTGGGCCGATGTTTGGAGAAAGAAGGCACAGAGGAAGGAAGAAATATTCGTCTCGAGGCTGGGAAAATCTATGAAACTACACCTGCCCAGTGGGGCCCGACTGAAAAATTGTGAGTGCTGCCTGTGTGTGTCTGTCTACTGTCCTGCCGCGTGAACCTCTTGGGAATGGGCCGAAAAGAGGCTCCAGAAAACTCCCTCTCCCAGAGACCCATTCTAGGGCAGGAGCACCAAGGAACTGCTCCATAACATGAAAACCGGCTATAAGCAGTACTTTGCAGAAGCCAGGTCCCCTGTTTGTGACGTCAGGCTGGAAAAATCTACGAAACTACGCCTGCACAGTGAGGCCTGACTGTGAAAAATTGTGAGTGCTGCCTGTGTGTGTCTGTCTATTGTCCTGCTGCGTGAACCTCTTGGGAGTGGGCTGAAAAGAGGCTCCAGAAGAGCACAGCCGCGTAGCTCTTTCTAAGAAAAGAACACCATCGCAACAAGAAGAAAAAATCACACGAAGAACTATGCTGGATCACTGAAGCCCAGCATTTCTCTCCGGACTGTCTTCTCTGCTGCGTGCTTGGGCCTAATATTTGATCCTGTGTGAGGCTTCATCCACGGAGGACTCCCCTCTCTTGGAGGCAAGTCGACCCATCCAGAAAGGGCGGAGCCAGAGGAGTGTGACTGCCTACATCATTTAGCCAATGAATAGCACCACAACACATAGAAAAACCCACAATACAAGTGTGACAATGGGGAAACAATACAGGCCAGCATCAGACATAGAGAATGAAGATGACAATTCTGATGACCAGATAATAACCAACCAGATAAGGACTTTAGACAAGCAACATGGAAGATGCTCAAAGAACTCAAAAAAAACCATGGATCGAGTTGAACAGAAAACTAATAAGAACCAAGAAAATATGAAGACAGAAATCACAAAACTCCAAACTGAAATAACATGTCAACTAACAGGCCTGAAAAACTCAGTAAACGAAGTGAATGACAAAATGAATAAGCTCTGGGGCAGGGTATCAGAAGCTGAGAATAGACTTGGTGCTGTGGAAGATGAGATAAATAACAATTCCATACAGCGGGAGAGATTGGGAAAAAAAAAACAAAGCAAATGAACAGACAGTGGAAAAATTAGTCAAAGAATAGGAACAGATGAAAATAGAAATCTATGATAAGCTCAACAGAAACAACTTAAGAATCATTGGAGTCCCAGAGACCCAGGAAGAAAATTTCCAGGAAGAATCAACGGTCAAGAACGTCAGTAAAGAGAAACTTCCAGAGCTAAAGAATATATGTGATCAAGTTGGGCCCGGAGAGATATCACAGCGGCATTTGCCTTGCAAGCAGCCAATCCAGGACCAGAGGTGATTGGTTCGAATCCTGGTGTCCCATATGGTCCCCCGTGCCTGCCAGGAGCTATTTCTGAGCAGCCAGCCAGGAGTAACCCCTGAGCAACGCTGGGTGTGGCCCAAACACCAAAAAAAAAAAAAAAAAAAAAGAATATATGTGATCAAATCCTGCATGCTCGAAGAGTACCAACCAAAAGAGACCCCAGGAAAAATACCCAAGACACATTCTAGTCACAATGACAAATCCCACAGATAGTGAAAGAATTCTGAAAACAGCAAGATCAAAAAGGAAAATTACATTTAAGGGAGCATCCTTGAGATTTACAGCAGACCTGTTACTAGAAACACTCAAGGCCAGAAAGCAGTGGTGGGATATTGTGACAAGATTGAATGAAATGAATTCTTCACCTAGAAGACCATACCCAGCAAAACTCACTTTCCGATTTGACGGAAGAATACATGGTTTCACAGACAAAAAAACAGCTCAGAAACTTTACAGACTCAAAACCAGTCTTAAGAGAAAAACTGAAAGACCTAATGTAAGACGAGACTAACAAAAAGACACACCAAATTTCCATATAAAGATGCCATTAAATCCCAGGACAATTCTTTCTCTTAACATCAATGGATTAAATGCACCAGTTAAGAGACACAGAGTGGATAAATGGATCAAAAAACTCAATCCAACCTTCTGCTGCCTACAAGAAATGCACCTGAATAGCCAGAACAAACATAGACTCAAAATAAAAGGCTGGAGAAAAATTATCCAAGCAAATAACACCCATAAAAAAGCTGGAGTGCCCATACTAATATCAGATAATGCGAACTTTATACTCAGGAAGGTTGTAAGGGACAAAGATGAACACTTTATATTAATCAAGGGGTATGTAGAACAGGAAGAAATAACTCTCCTAAACATATATGCACCAAATGAGGGTTCAGCAAAATATTTAATACAATTGTTGACAAATCTGAAAAATAATATCAATAACAACACAATAATTGTGGGGGACCTCAACATGGCTTTGTCAACACTGGATAGGTCAACCAGACTGAAACCCAACAAGAATATACTAGACCTGAGGAGAGAAATGGAAGAAAGAGGCCTAGTGAATATATATAGGACACTCCATCCCCAGAAACCTGGATACATAAAACATACCTCCATAATATCAAGAGGATAGAAATATTGCAGGCTATCTTCGCTGACCACAAGGCTCTGAAATTATTTGTGAATTCCAAAGGGACACAGAAGAAAAACTTTAACACCTGGAAGTTAAACAGCCTCATACTGAATAACCAGTGGATCCGAGATGAAATCAAGGAGGAAATCAAAAGTTTCCTGGCAACAAATTACAATAAAAACACAAACTATCAGAACTTATGGGACACAGCAAAAGCAGTCCTGAGAGGAAAATTTATAGCTTTGCAAGCACACATCAGGAAGGAAGAAGGGGCTTACCTGAGTAGCTTAATGACACAGCTCATAGAACTAGAAAGTGCTCAACAGAAGGACCCAAAAATAGGGAGACAGAAGGAAATAACAAAGCTGAGAGCAGAAATCAACGAAGTGGAAACCAAAAAACAATCCAAAAGATCAACAAAAGCAGAAGTTGGTTCTTTGAAAAAATAAAGAAGATTGATAGACCACTGGCAAAACTAACAGAGAGAGAGAGAGAGAGAGAGAGAGAGAAACTTGATAACTCGTATTAGGAATGAAAAAGGAGAGATCACTACTGATAAGGCAGAGATTCAAAGGGTAATCAGAAACTACTTTGAGAAACTCTATGCCACTAAAAATGAGAAACTGGAAGAAATGGATAAATTCTTGGACTCTTATAATCTTCCACGGTTGAAGGAAGAGGATGTAGCATATCTAAACACCCCCATCACTATTGATGAAATTAAAACAGATTCACTAATGAATTCTTTCAAACTTTCCAAGAGAAACTACTACCAATCCTGGCATGTTCTTTCATGAAATTGAATAAATGGAAACACTTCCAAATAGCTTTTATGAAGCCAACATCACCTTGATACCTAAACCAGAGATGCTATGAAAAAAGAAAATTACAGATCAATACCGCTGATGAATGCAGATACAAAGATCCTCAACAAAATCCTGGCAAATAAGATTCAATGCCTCATTAAGAAGATCAACCACTATAATCAAGTAGGTTTCATCCCAAGAATGCAAGGATGGTTTAACATCCGTAAATCTATCAACATAATACACAACATCAACAACAAGAAAAATAAAAACCACATGATCATATCAATAGATGCAGAGAAAACATTTGATAAGGTCCAACACCCATTCTTGATCAAAACTCTCAGCAAGATGGGAATGGAAGGAACCTTTCTCAATATAGTTAAGGCCATCTACCACAAGCCAGAAGCAAATATTGTCCTCAATGGAGAAAAACTGAAAGCCTTTCCTCTAAATTCTGGCACAAGACAAGGCTGTCCTCTCTCACCACTCCTATTCAACATAGCACTGGAAGTACTTGCTATAGTGATTAGGCAAGAAAAAGATATCAAGGGAACCCAGATAGGAAAGGAAGAAGTCAAGCTCTCACTGTTTGCAGATGACATGATACTCTACTTAGAAAACCCTAAAGACTCTACCAAATAGCTTCTAGAAACAATAGACTCATATAGCAAGGTGGCAGGCTACAAAATTAACACACAAAAATTAATGGCCTTTCTATACACCAATAGTAATAAGGAAGAAATGGACATTAAAAAAACAACCCCATTCACAACAGTGCCACACAAACTCAAATATCTTGGAATCAACTTGACTAAAAATGTGAAGGACCTATACAAAGAAAACTATAAAACTCTGCTCCAAGAAATAAGAGAGGACACTTGGAAATGGAAACACATACCCTGTTCATGGATTGGCAGGATTAACATCATCAAAATGGCAATACTCCCCAAGGCATTATACAGATTTAATGCGATCCCTCTAAAGATACCCATGACATTCTTCAAAGAAGTGAATCAGGCACTTTTGAAATTCATTTGGAACAATAAACACCCTAGAATAGCTAAAGCAATCATTGGGAAAAAGAATATGGGAGGAATAACTTTCCCCAACTTTAAACTTTACTACAAAGCAATCGTTATCAAAACAGCATGGTATTGGAATAAGGACAGGCCCTCAGATCAGTGGAATAGGCTTGAATACTCAGAAAATGTTCCCCAGACATACAATCACCTAATTTTTGATAAAGGAGCAAGAACTCCTAAATGGAGCAAAGGAAGCCTCTTTAACAAGTGGTGTTGGCACAACTGGCTAGACACTTGCAAAAACTTGAACTTAGACCCCCAGCTAACATCATGTAGGAAGGTAAAATCCAAATGGATTAATGACCTCGATATCAGACCCAAAACCATAAGATATATAGAACAACACATAGTCAAAACACTCTAGGACATTGAGACTACAGGCATATTCAAGGAGGAAACTGCACTCTCCAAGCAAGTGAAAGCAGAGATTAACAGATGGGAATATATTAAGCTGAGAAGCTTCTGCACCTCAAAGGAAATAGCACCCAGGATACAAGAGCCACCCACTGAGTGGGAGAAACTATTCACCCAATACCCATCAGATAAGGGGCTAATCTCCAAAATATACAAGGCACTGACAGAACTTTACAAGAAGAAAAACATCTAATCCCATCAAAAAATGGGGAGAAGAAATGAACAGACACTTTGACAAAGAAGAAATACAAATGGCCAAAAGACACATGAAAAAATGCTCCACATCACTAATCATCAGGGAGATGCAAATAAAAACAACTATGAGGTACCACCTCACACCACAGAGAATGGCACACATCACAAAGAATGAGAATAAAGAGTGTTGGCGGGATGTGGAGAGAAAGGAACTCTTATCCGCTGCTGGTGGGAATGCTGTCTAGTTCAACCTTTATTGAAAGCGATATGGAGATTTCTCCAAAAACTAGAAATCGAGCTCCCATATGATCCAGCTATACCACTCCTAGGAATATACCCTAGGAACATAAAAATACAATACAAATCCCCCTTCCTTACACCTATATTCATTGCAGCACTATTTATCATAGCAAGACTGGAAACAACCAAGATGCCCTTCAACAGACGAATGGCTAAAGAAACTGTGGTACATATACACAATGGAATATTATGCAGCTGTCAGGAGAAATGAAGTCATGAAATTTTTCTATACATGGATGTACACAGAATCTATTATGCTGAGTGAAATAAGTCAGAGAGAGAGAGATGCAGAATGGTCTCACTCATCTACGGGTTTTAAGAAAAATGAAAGACATTCTTGCAATAATAATTTTCAGACACAAAAGAGAAAAGAGCTGAAAGTTCCAGCTCACCTCAGGAAACTCACCACAAAGAGTGATGAGTTTAATTAGAGAAAGAACTACATTTTTAAGTGTCCTAATAATGAGAATGTATGAGGGAAATGGAAAGCCTGTCTAGAGTACAGGCGGGGGTCGGGTTTGGAGGAGGGAGATTTGGGACATTGGTGATGGGAATGGTGCACTGTTGATGGGTGGTGTTCTTTACATGACTGAAACCCAAACACAATCATGTATGTAATCAAGGTGTTTAAATAAAATTAAAAAAAAGAAATATTCGTCTCTTCTAGTAAGGTGGAAGTGAACACAGATTATCTATACACAGACCCAGGGTAGTGAGAATGGAAGAAGTTGAGAGAAAAGGATAATAAGAATAGGTTGTCCAAGAGACATGTACAGTTTAAGGAGTAACCTCTAATTCTTTCCCCCTGTGACCTCTTTCTTGTCCATCCTGTAGAGCAGGGTCTTCTGGGGACTGCAGGGTGGGGAAGGGGGTATTATGGCATTTCTTCCACCCTCTGAACAACCTAGAACTTACAATGCTGTGTTCTCAGTGCCACTGCCACTAGATGGGGGTATTTTGCTGAAGTGGGTGGGAGACACTTAGAAAAACGAGCTTTTCTTGAAACACTCTGCAGTCACCATTTGAGCTTACCAGGGAGAGAATAGGAAGAGGAGGAAGCAGCATACAGCTGCTTGCATCAGGGACCCAAACACCAGCAAGGGAGCAAGCAATCTAGGCTGAGGCACAGTCCAAGCACATGGGAGCTCCCAAGAAGCAGAAATAATACCCCACCCTGATTGTGTGGCTCAGGGATATTTGCTGTCCCTTCTCTCTATCTCCTCTCTTATTGGCTCCAGCAAACAAATGTTTTGAGTTCATCCCTGATTGTGCATTTATGGTCTGAATTCACCTGGAAGCATTGCTAGTACCCTGTGGATTCTGTTGGTATGAGTCTGCATCTAACAGGTTCCCTAGGGAAGCTGCTTCAGGATAAGTCACACCTTGAGGATGAAGCTCCCAGAATACACTCCTCCAAGCTCTCTCACTTTATTATGGTCTCTAACTTCTCAGCCAGTGGGCAATGTTTGCTTCCCAACCATCCCAGCAACAAAGAACCTTATGGGCCTGTTGTTTGCAGCCCATTTCTATCTTGCTCTTTCTCTTGCAGTTTGTCCCTAAGGCTGAGGTATCAGTGGCTGAGAAAACTGAAATGACTTGCCCAGAGTCACACAGCTAGGGGAGGAGAGAACAGAGGCCCAGTTTTCAAGAACTGTGATCTTATTCTAGCCCCAGGATTTTCATTATTCTGCTCAATTTCCTTCTGATTATAGGGCCCGGCAGGGCTGAAAAAATAGTACAGTAGGTAGTGTATTTGCCTTGTAAGCAGGTTCAATCCCCAGCATACCATATGGTCCTCTGAGTCCCACTAGGATTAATTTCTGAGCACAGAGACCAGAGTAACCCCTGAGCATTGTCAGGTGTGGTCCAAAGGAGAAGCTGATTTCTCCCAGTAAGAACCAAACAGGGAAATGCATTTCGTGATCTTGTGTGTCAACTTTGGCTCAGAAGGCTACAGCTGGGAGCAGGTTGGAACAATAGTGAGGCACTTGTCTTGCACATGAATGACCCAGAGTTTGACCCCAAGCAAAAAGAAGGGGAAGCAGAAGAGAAGAAGAGAAGAACCTCTGAGGGTAGAAATAACCTGAACTTAAAAGTCAGCTCAGGGCAGGGGGGTAAGCACTCAATTGGTACAGCACAGGCCTAGCATGTGCAAGACCCCAAGTTTGAACCCCAGCACATTCTGGCCCCTGAGAATCACCAAGTATGGCTCCAGTTCTTGATGGCCCTCAAGAACTGTCAGTCCCAAGTACTGAACTACTGGGCTTGAGGCCTGCACTACTAGGCTGTGTATTGCCAGTGTTCCCTGTATTTAAAACAGAAGAAAAAAAGAAAACTCAACTCAGGTAGCCTCAAGTCTTTGGCAAGTCACTGAACATCTTTGAGCCTTGGTTTAATGTCTGTAAACCAAAGTGGGTATGTGTGTGTCTCTGAATGCACTAGACTGGGAAAGGGAGGAAGAAAGCTGAGTGTTCCAGCACTGGTGGGAAGTGGGCCTGTTAGAAAAGGGAATTGCCCGGTACTCTGGGGGAAAAGGAGGAATATGGGCCCATAAGTCCAAGACCTTTAAGTCTAGGCTCCCTAGAGGAGGAGAGGTCTGAACTTACACTTGGCTTGAAACAGGTCTACACAGCACATGGTGAGATGGTGAATGGCAGGGAAGGAAGGGGACAGGAGTTGGCGAGACTTAGTGAGTGACTAGCTATGGAGGAGGAGAAATAAATAAGGGAAAGGATGTCAGCCAGGATGGCTCAAGCTCTTGGGCTTTCTGAGTACATGATGGAGTCCTGTAGATTGAAAGGGGCAGGAAGACAATTAGTTCAATTTCCAAAAGGTGATGTTTTGATACTGTATAACTAATATAGAAATGACTACAGGCCCCCCAGATACCCAAAGCTGAGCCTCAGAAAGGTGAGAGTCAGATGATGACAGTTGGAAGTGATCACTGGACAGGAACTGAAAGAAGGTAAAGTGATATCCATGAAACCTCTTCAGTAACAGTGCTGAAATCACAGTGTATAAAAGGAATAAAGGGAGAGGGAGAGAAAGGGGGAGGGGAAAGAGAGAGAGAGAGAGAAAGAGAGAGAGAGAGAGCATAATGGCCCCAAACACTGCATTCCTCCCAGGGAAAGCAGGTCTGGAACAAGGGTCACCTGAGGAAATAATTCAAAGTTGAGGTGAAATACATGTTGTCGATGAGCAATTTATCTCATCAAGCCAAGAGAAAAAACTGCCTGCCAGACTTCAGTTCTTATTGAATACAAAGACCACCCCCAAGCAGGGGGTGAAAATATTACATAGCTTTTTCAAGCCCCCCCTTAAAAAATATAGTTACCCACACATCTTAGGAAATGTTCCAATACTGATTCTATCTCCTGGAACCAAAATGGTTGTTGTTGTTTGCTTGTTAGTTTTTTTAACAAACAAAGCAGCAAATAAACATGAGAGAAACTAGCCAGGGAAGATTTCCTGTGGAGGTGAGCTTACCTGGGGCTTGAATGCAAGATTATAGGATAAAGAGTGAAGCATCTTATGCCAGGGGAACATCATAAGGAAGGCAAGAAGAAAACTGGGTCTGTAGGGTCCAAGAATGTTGCTAGGGCAAGTGATCTGCAGGTGCTGGTTGTAGGGTTGGGTAAATTGGGGGGAGGGGGACTTATGAATGAGATTCATGACAAGCTTTTTTTGGGGGGGGCCACACCCGGCAGTGCTCAGGGGTCACTCCTGGCTGTCTGCTCAGAAATAGCTCCTGGCAGGCACGGGGGACCATATGGAACACCGGGATTCGAACCAACCACCTTTGGTCCTGGACCGGCTGCTTGCAAGGCAAACGCCACTGTACTATCTCTCTGGGCCCACATAAAAAGCTTTTTATGTCACGTATATAGCAAGGATTTTAAGAGTGGAGTTGGATGCCCAAATTTATAGAGAAGATAGCAAAACAAAACACAAATGAAACAGAAACCCATGGGACAGGTGAGAGGTAGGAAAACCAAACAGATCATCTTCTTTTTTTTTTTTTTTTTTTTTTGGGCCACACCCGTTGACGCTCAGAGGTTACTCCTGGCTATGCGCTCAGAAGTCGATCCTGGCTTGGGGGACCATATGGGACACCAGGGGATCGAACCGCGGTCCCTCCAAGGCTAGCGCAGGTAAGGCAGGCACCTTACCTCCAGCGCCACCGCCCGGCCCCCAGATCATCTTCTTTTAGCCACAGGGTCATACACAGAATCTCCATACAGCTAAAAAGCCTTTGCCAAGACCCATTTGAGATGAGGAGACTGACTAAGAGGGGTGGGCCAAATGGTTGGTGGTTCTGCTCAGACTTTTCATTCTTCTCTTAAGACAGCAGTCTTTGCTTCTAAAGAGAATGACAATGGGAGAGGCCTCTGTGGTTCCTAAAGGTAACATGATCACATTTTGTATCTGTCTTTTTCCCCACCCCTCCCAATCTTAGTTCTGTTCTCTTGCTCCCTGGCAAGCCTTCACTCCAGGAACAAACTCTTCTCTCTCCCTTACTGACTCACTCCTCTTCACTCTCCAACCTCAGCTTGTGTGACTTGTTCACACCACGCCTCTGTGCCAGATCCATGTCCCAAGCCATCTGTTTGCTCAGAGCCCTACTTTCTTTCTTCTGTAACATTTTATTGTTGCAAATATACCAGCTCATCTTGGTGCATGTTTGATTAATACCTACACAAGGGTCACATCTGTTTCTGTCCATTACCATTGCCTTTGCACAGTGCGTGGCACATGAATAAGTGAACAGACGAGTGAATGAATCAATCCGTGAACACAGAGCCTTGTGATAGACAATATCTGATCCAATAGTCCTTTCTAAGACTACACTGTAATGCAGAAATTCTATTCACTGGCATATCTCTGATATGAACTACATATATTTTTTCTCATTAACATACAACATTTTCTAAGATAACACTCTGAGAAAGCACTGTAACAATCTAAATATCAATGGGCATGTAAATAAATCAGAAGATACATGTAAAAGTATAAAAGGCAGATGTAAAATAGATTTTAAAAAGATGCACACATGGGGCCGGAGAGACAGCATGGAGGCATGGAGGTAGGGCGTTTGCCTTGCATGCAGAAGGATGTTGGTTTGAATCCCAGCATCCCATATGGTCCCCTGAGCCTGCCAGGAGCGATTTCTGAGCATAGAAGAGCTAGAAGTAACCCCTGAGCACTGCAGGGTGTGACCCCCCAAAAAAGATGCATACATGTAAAATGTCTAAGAAGGCTGTGGCATATATTCACTTGTTGAAATATGTACAACAGTGAACCTGAACAATATACTTTTATTTGTAGTGACATAGAATGGCAAAACATAACATTGTGAGCTAAAGAAAGTTAATAAAAGGGAACATATTTTATAAGTCCAATTATGTGAAATTGAAAATTAAAATTAGACAAACTAAACTATAAGTCACTGTTCAACCTTGGGATAACCTTTGGAGGAGAAAACGTTACATTAAGGGAAAAGGGTTACTGGAAAGAGGTTTCTGGAATGCTGACAATGCTCAGTTTGTGGATGTGTGGTCGATATTTAGGAATCTGTTCACCAGATGAAAATTCATCAAGATATTCTCTTATTAACTCTTGGTTCTTGTATCAGGGACAGACACACACAGGCATTTGCTCTACCACTGAGCCTCATCCCCAGCCTGTTACTATTTCTGCAGGAATATTATCCTTCAATATCATCAAGCTCACTGGAATGAAAGAAAGACAAATCCTTCATTAGATAGTGCTAGATCGCAGCCAGTTAATAGGTGTTTTTCCAGCTTCCATGCACAGCCTCCAATGCAGCTGGCCCATCAGTTAACTACTTACATGTTCCTTTTTGGGGGGTGGGGAATCACACCCGGGGTTGCACAGGGGTTACTCCTGGCTCTGAGCTCAGAAATTGCTCCTGGCAGGCTCGGGGGAACATACGGGATGCCGGGATTCTAACTACCGTCTGTCCTGGCTGGGCTGTGTGCAAAGCAAATGCACTACCACTGTGCTATCTCTCCGGCCCCTGCTTGAATATTTCTGAGCTCTAACACACATGGGCACTGCAACCCCACATTCCATCCTGTTTTTGTCATCTTGGATGGTTCTTCCATTGTTTAATAAAAACACATAAATAAATGTTTAAGCTTGTTCTCCCAAGAAACACTAAAGAGCAGAATTATTGTTGAACAACTCGATCCAAGAATGCGTGAAATTTAAGGCAAAAAATGAAACAAGAAAGTTAGTTATACGTAAGCTGGAAAGCACAATGTGTAGCTAGAAAGAAAATTTATGCAAACCGGGTATATTTCAGTCAAACTATAATCTAGAAAAGTAAGCATGTAAAGAGGACATAATTTGGGGATAAGGGCTTTGATCTCTTTAATTTTTGCAAAAACTACATCTTGATGGACCAGAGCGATAGCACAGCTGGTAAAGAGTTTGTTTGCCCTGCACTTGGTCAACCTGGGTTTGATACCCAGCATCCCATATGGTCCCTCCTAGCCTACCAGAAGTGATTTCTGAGTGCAGAACCAAGAAGAATCCCTGAGTATCACTGGGTGTGGTTGAAAAACTAAAAAAACATAAACCTGCTTTAGATTTGCTTGTCTTCAGAAACCTTTTCTTGAGCCTTAGGTAGCCAAGAAGAGACTTTGTGGGGCCAAAGAGATAGCACAGCAGTAGGGCATTTGCCTTGCAAGTAGCCGATCCAAGATGGGCAGTAGTTCGAATCCTGGTATCCCATATGGTCCCCGATGCCTGTCAGGAGCGATTTCTGAGCATAGAGCCAGGAATAACCCTGAGCGCCACTGGGTGTGACACCAAAACAAAACAAAACAAATAAAGAAGTGACTTTGTAATTTTAAATGCATGTTAGGACTTGATGCCAAAAGAGTGGTTGTCACCCTTTCTGAACCTAAAAATATGTTTTGTGCAAATGCTTTGGTGCTCCCAAAGCAGACCAGCTACTACAGGAAAGGTCACATTTGCCCACTACCCAGCTAATCTGCAGGCAGGATGAAGTGTGGGAATAGTATTATTTTTCATAATCTGTGCTTTTGTAGTTAAATTCAGTTCTTTGAACTGAATGTTCAAGTCACGAAATTGGCCATTCTGGGCTATTATCTCAAATTCTACTATCATGTGTGCTCACTGGCCACTACTTTCATACATTTTGTATGGCATTTTGTGGGCAATATTCTGAAATCTGCGGCTAGTAGCAGGTGTTTAACTAGAAGGCAGAAAACCCAGTGATGGTGGTAGATCACTTAGGCACTCTCATGCTCAGGGTGGTTATTTTTATGAAAATAAAGAAGCATGGGGTGAGAGAAATAGTACAGTGGGTTAGGTATTTTCCTCATATGTGGCTAACCTAGGTTCAATCCCCAGCATCCCATATATCCCAGATGGTCCCCCGAGGCCACCAGGAGAGACTCCTGAGTGCAGAGCCAATAGATTTGTTCCAAACTAGAAAGAAAAAAGAAAAGAAAGAAAAAGAAAGAAAGAAAGAAAGAAAGAAAGAAAGAAAGAAAGAAAGAAAGAAAGAAAGAAAGAAAGAAAGAAAGAAAGAAAGAAAGAAAGAAAGAAAGATGGTGGCGCAAGGAGTAAGGCATCTGCCTTGCACGTGCTAGCCTAGGACAGACCAAGTTTCGATCCCCTGGTGTCCCCAAGCCAGGAGCAATTTCTGAGCACATAACCAGGAGTAACCCCTGAGCATCACCAGGTGTGGCCGAAAAACAAAACAAACAAATAAACAAAAAAATGCATATACCACCAATCTACTTTTAGAAATGGATCCCACAGACAGTCTCAGACTTCCAAGTGTACATGCAGAGATACTTCCTGCAGTACAGTATAATAGAAAAAATATTAAAAACCATCTAGATTGGGCCGGAGAGATAGCATGGAGGTGGGGCATTTGCCTTGCATGCAGAAGGACAGTGGTTCAAATCCTGGCATTTCATATGGTCCCCCGACCCTGCCAGGAGCAATTTCTGAGCATAGAACCAGGAGGAATCCCTGAGTGCTGCCGGGTGTGACCTAAAAAACAAAACAAACAAACAAACATAAAAGAAACCATCTAGGGCCCGGAGAGATAGCACAGCGGCATTTGCCTTGCAAGCAGCCGATCCAGGACCAAAGGTGGTTGGTTCGAATCCCAGTGTCCCATATGGTCCCCTGTGCCTGCCAGGAGCTATTTCTGAGCAGACAGCCAGGAGTAACCCCTGAGCAACGCCGGGTGTGGCCCAAAAACCAAAAAAAAAAAAAAGAAAAAAAGAAACCATCTAGGGACTGCACAATTCAATAACATGTTATTCAATACAAGGTTGTTTTGTATGTGCTGACAGACAACAATCTCTTCAGAAAAACATTGTTAGAACAAAGTTAGATGAACAAAGGTTCATTTAACTTTTGCATAATTTTGTAGAATATTTTATTTTTTGCATAAAGAAAACATGTGCAGATACTTGCTTATGTAAATGGAGAATATCTCTGGAAGGAGACAAAAGAAAATAAGAAAGAGAAACAAGAAAAGTGAAGAGCTCAGAAGAAAGGGTGATTTGCTGATTATTCCCCATATTTTGTATCATTTGCATTCTTTTCCAAAGAATTGGTTTAGCTTTCTTTTCAGGAAAATATGCATATGAAAGACAAAAACCTAATTCTGCCCAGCTCAAAATGAGCCAATGACAGTACAGATACAGTTTATAAGATATTATAATAAAAAATTAAATCGTGTGGAATTTTGAAGGTAATTTGGGTAGTTTGACTCTGGAGAAAATCAGTTCTGAGGATGAATTATGGAAGGAAATGACATACTTAGACACTACTCTCCAGTAAAACTCCTATTATAAATCTTTGTCTTTGGTCAGTCTATGAAAGAACCCAACACACTCCCCTTCCTGTCTCAGGAGGCTTGGTGTGATTACTCATTCATACTCATTAAATATACATTTCTCTAATGGTCACACCTTTCAAAGTAGATGGGCTCAGTTTGAAATCCTGGCTAAGCCAATTTCTTGCCAAGGTGACTGGGCAGAATTTCTGCTTTGTGAAGGGTTACACTTCTAGGGTCTACTATGAGAGGAAATAAAGTCCCACCAATGAACTTGCTTAGTTTGAGGTACTGACCTCGGGAGGGAGTCGAGCTCCATGGATAGCAAGGTGTGTCCTCTTCGCAGTTCTCCTATGAGCCTCTTTCTGAGCCAGCACTCAGGACTGAGGTGGAAGTAAACCTGACATCCAGCCCTTCTCCATCTGACTTCACACCAGGGAAGCAAGTGAGAGCTGAGTGCTGATTTCTCTCTCCCCACTCTCTCATCCTCTGTCTCTCTCTCTTCCCCCAAAATATCAACCACTCAAGACAGAATGTAGGTCATTATTAAATGGTGAAAGTACCTCTTCATCCAATGGAAGGAATGTATAAAAGAAATTATAAGTCAAAGGAATGTGGCTGAGCAAATATTATCAAGTATATCAAAATGACAAGAAAAAGTCAGGCATGGTTGCTGTACCCACACACACTAATCAGTGGAATTCCTCTTCTGAGAAATTGCTCCAAAAGGATAAGCCAAGTTGCTGAGAATAAAATATGTTTGTTTGCTTGTTGTAGAAGAAAATATTTTTAAAGAGAGTGTGAAAAGGAGTTGAGCAAGTAATGTGAAGGCATTCAGAAGAGTCACAAGTATTGGGTGGCCCCAAAATGCTCAGTCACACTGGCTTGGACAATACTGGCCCAGAATGAAGCTACTAGTTCCCAAATTGCTCAAACAAGACCCTCAGGGGTCACAAAAAGAGACTGTACCCCTGATTGTCCATGACCTTAATCAAGGTACACATCCAGGGGCCAAAGAGATGGCACAGTGGTAGGGCATTTGACTTGCATGCGGCTGACCCAGGAGGGACCTGGTTCGATCCCCAGCATCCTATATAGTCCCCTAGCCCGCCAGGGGCAATTTCTGAGTGCAGAGCCAGAAATGACCCCTGAATGAACACTGCTGGGTGTGGTCAAGAAAGAGAGAAAGAAAGAAAGAAAGAAAGAAAGAAAGAAAGAAAGAAAGAAAGAAAGAAAGAAAGAAAGAAAGAAAGAAAGAAAGAAAGAAAGAAAGAAAGAAAGAAAGAAAGAAAGAAAGAAAGAAAGAAAGAAAGAAAGAAAGAAAGAAAGAAAGAAAGAAAGAAAGTTTAAAAAAAAAAGGTGCACATCCTCTGGAACTCCAGAGTCACTCTGTGCCCAGGACCACAAATCACGATGCTTTCTACTCTTGTATCAAAAGATCCTAAGAACCCTGTTCAAGTATTTACCCCTTTCAACCATGTACCACGTTGACTAGGTTCTAAAAGGAGGGAAAGTGATGTGAGTAGTGCCCTATCAGGAACAGCATTATAAAGAACAGTGCATAAAAGTGGGACAAAAAAGAGAAAGGAGAAATAACCTGTTATAGAGGCAGACTGGGTGTGGGAGGAATGCAAGGAGGAAAACTGAAGAGACATTGGTGAAGGAAAGTGAACGTTGGTGAAGGGACTAGTGGTGGGACACAGTACACTTAAAACTCACTCATGAAGAACTTTGTGTGAGTTCAATTCATGATGATTCAAAAAAAGAAAAAGAAAAAAAGAATTTTGAAGGTCATAAACCAAACCAAACCAAACCAAACAAACAAAAAACTCTGAGTCTGAAAAAAAATAACTAAATAAAAACCCTAAGCCTGGTAGTTTTCACTTCACAGTTCTCCTCATCATTTTTTTTTGGGGGGGGCACACCCAACCGTGTTTAGGGGTTACTCCTGGCTCTGTGCTGAGAAATCGCCCCTGGCAGGCTCAGGGGACCATATGGGATGCCGGGATTCAAACTACCCGTCTGTCCTGGATCAGCTGTGTGCAAGGCAAATGCCCTACTGCTGTGCTATCTCTCTGGCCCCTTTCCTCATCCTCATACAAGAAACATCCTCAATAAAAGACCAAGGTGTGTGTAGGAAGCATGGGGGTTGTGGGCTATGATTCTGCTCTAGAAGAACTATCAGGGTGGAACTGGAATGGACATAAGAGACCAATGAATCAATACTAGATATAAAAAGGGTGAAATTAAGTCCCAAGAATGATATCATGGAAGTAGTAAATAACTTCATTTTCATTAAAGGGTGGTGCTTATCATTGGTGCGGGCACAGTTTTAGACTCTACAAACTATAATTTTAAATAGTGACAATATCAAGAAAGAGACGAGGAAAGGAAGCAAGGAACTCTGACAAAAGTAGCATGTCCAAAAGAGATTCTACTACCCATAAGGCTGTCATGAGGAAAATGTTGACAAAAAAGAAATATTTCTGGTGTCTGGGGCAGAGCTGTGATCATGTAAGCAGACTAAGTCAGTGAAGATCTAAGTACTGATGGTTCAAGCAAGGTCCTCAAAACTCCTGGACTCAGAATACAGCTTCTTACCCATGTACCAGTCTTCCAGGTAAGAAAATGAGTCACCCTGCAGAATTCCTGCTTGGAACCCAACAACTTGGTGTCAATGATTAACACACAGCACTTCACAGCCAGTGACTCACACTCAACACTGCTGGCCTCTAAAAGGGAAAAGCTGAAGTTTGAGAAAGAAATTCAGAAATTACTTGAGAACAAAGCCAGAAGGATCTCCAGCTTCTAAGGACAGAGAAGGAAACTGACTGCAGTCTAGATTTGCTCCTCTGTCAGGCATCAGGAGTGGTGAGCAATGGCTTCTATCTGATGGAGAAATGAAAACATGCCCTCTTCAAAGATGCCTGAGAGTGGAGATGATGTGAAGAGTTGCCTGTGAACAACAGTAAGTTTTATTGACAGGTGCACAGAGGAATCTGGGGATACAGGTGGGAAAGTCACCATGAACATCTCAAATATGTTGGAGAAGGATGGAGGAAAGAGCAGGAAAAAGTAGCAACAACCACAAACACCTTTATTATTTTATTTTATTTTATTTTATTTTTTGGTGTGGAGGTCACACCTGGCCACGCTCAGGGGTTACTCCTGGCTCTGCACTCAGAAGTCACTCCTGGAAGGCTCAGGAGAACATATGGGATGCTGGGATTTGAACCAGGGTCTGTCCTGTGTTGGCTGCATGCAAGGCAAATGCCTTACTGTTGTGCTATTGCTCCAGCCCCAACAACAACTATTTCTGAATGGAGCAGATAGTATCATAGGTAAAGCACTTGATCTTGCCTGCAGCGGCATTGGCTACAACCCTAGTTCAAATGCCCAGCACTGACCAATGGTCACAGTGTCTGGATTAGCCCTGAGCACTGCCAAGTCTGACCCCAACAACCCCTTTAAATAAAAATAATTAATAAAATAAAAGATGATAAAAGTTAAACAAAAATATGGAAATGACTAAGTGTCCATTGATGAGATGAAAGAAAATGCGCTATTATGATTTCATTGTGTATAATAGAATAGACTCAATCATAAAAGAATGACATCTTGCCATTGGTAACATGGATGGATCTTGAGGGAATGCATTAAGCTGAGTGAAATGAAACAGAGAAAGACAGTGCTGTAGGATTTTACTTATACATGGGGTCTTTAAAAGAAAAAGAAAGAACAAGGTAATCAAACTAGAGAACATATTCGTGGTTGTCAGAGATGGGGATTGGGGTGAGAAAAATGGGTGAGGGGTCTCAAAGGGTATACACTTCGTGTTATAATATCTGTAATTCAAGAGACTATAATGCAGCAATATTGTGTTCTTTGAAAGTTTCCAAAAGCTGACATTTAAAATGACCACAAAGGGAGGCCGGAGAGATGGCACAGCGGTAGATCATTTGCCTTAGATGCAGAAGGATGGAGGTTCGAATCCTGGCATCCCATGCAGTCCCCCAAGCCTGCCAGGAGCAATTTCTGAGCGTAGAGCCAGGAGTAACCCCTGAGCACTGCCGGGTGTGACTCCAAAATCAAAATAAAGTTTAAAAATAAATAAATAATAAAATGACCACAAAGAGGGACTGGAGAAATAGTACAGCAGGTTGGATGCTTGCAGCCTTGTATGTAGCTGATCTGGGTCCAATTCCTGAAACCCCCATATGGTCTCTGGATCCTTGCCAGGAGTGATCCCTAAGCACAGAGGCAGGAGAAAACCCTAAGTATTGTTGAGTGTGGCCTCAAAACAAAATAAAAATTTATCACAAAGAAGAAAAACAATACTGAGTTGACAGCTGAGTGACAGGTGTTAACCAGACACACTATGATGGTCATATCACAATGTGTGTATTAGTGAATCATAAAGATGTTCACCTGATTCCATGTCAGTTAGACCTTAACTTAAAACCAGTACTCCAGAAACATAGCTCAGTAGCTGAGCACTTGCTTTGGATGTGTGAGACTCTGGGTACGATTCCCAGCACCATGAAAAGCAGAAGCAGGTTGAAGAAGGTCAGATTCCAAGAGCAGCCCCAGCTGGGGTACACATGTGGAGAGATTCAGTTCTCAAGAGGCAGCTAACACCAGGGCAAGGTGAGGGTGTTTTCAAACCAAATATACCTCGAATTTTATGATTATAGGAGAGAGAGAAAGAGAAGGGAAAGAGAGAGGGGGGGAGAGAGAGGGAGGGAGGGAGAGAGAGAAAGAGAGAGAGAGAGAAAGAGAGAGAGAGAAAGAGAGAGAGAGAGTTTTCAAATTTAGCTTAAGATAAACTAATCTGTAAGGTTACCTCCTACCTTCAGAGGCTATCCTAGCTTAAGAATTTCTATTTTTATGAGCAAGCTCTGGGAAGATTTTATGGTGAATAAGACAGAGAATACAGCAGCAGCAAGATAGCTTGCTGCTGAAAATGTGTCTGAAGGATCAAATAGAGGTGGCAGAACAAATAGAAAAGGGAATGAGGCACCTGCCTAGCATGCATCTGGCCCTGGTTTGATCCCCCACTAGGAGTGTCTCCTAAGCATTTCCAGGTGTTCCCACTCTGAAACAAAAATATAAGGGCAAGAGACCGTTGGAAAAAAAACAACAGATGAGCTGGGGTGGTGCTTTGCATATGGGAGTCAAGTTTGACCCCCAGCATCACTTAGGCCCTGATCACAGTCTGGTGTTAATTACCCTGACCCTGGTGAAATAATAGAGTGGTGACTACATGAAATTTAGCATCACAAAAAATCTGACCTTAAAGAAAGCTGTGAGACTACACAGTTGAAATCTGGAAGTCAGCAGAAAACAAAAATGCAAGGAGAGCATCACTGCCCTAAGGGAAATCCAAACAAAGTGAACTCCTATTTTCCACCCAACTTCCTGCTCTCCACAGAACCTGCCAGGGAAACAGCAGCTTCTTTACATGCTGTGTGATTTTCATGGGAGCTTGAGGGTTAGTTCAGGAGACATGAGATCAAGGAGAAAGTTTGGAGCCAGAGCATTAGTACATGGATAGGGCGTTTGCTTTCCACCCAGCTGACCTGGGTTCAATCCCTGGCATCTCATATGACCCCCTGTGCACCACCAGGAGTGATTCCTGAGCAATGATTACTTGGGACTAGTCTTTTTGGGGGTGGGGGAGACTAGTCTTGATAAAGAAAAGAGTGTATCTTTAATATTCCCTTCGAGGCCAACATCCTACACAGGGCACAGGTGGATGCAGAATCTTTCAGCTGTGTGTACTCAGCCAGAGCTCCCCAGGTAGTGCTCTTCAGGCAGGAAGGAAGGCAGCTGGAACCAGCCCTTGGAGCCTTGCAGGTGCTCCATGTGGCTGATGAGACTGTGCACATCAGATATCAGCTTTGGGCCATAGGGGCTCAGGTCCAGCAGAAGATACACAGTGATCAGGTATGAAATGAGAGAAACTAGACAGGTGCTTCGAGGAAAGGGGAGGAACAAGAATGCAGGGTTTCCTGGACAGTTATCAGAACTCAAAGGTGGAAACAGCCGAACAAGAGCAAGAGGCCTGGGCCCATTGACTGCATATATAGCTACCGAATTGGCAAATATATCCTATTAAATGTTTCTTTTAGTCAAACCATTGACTCAGTCTACATTTCCCAGACTACCTGCAAGTATTCACCACACCACTGTCACCAGCCCTGCTACAAAGTCACAGCAGTGAACATGTGTCCATCCAGAACAATTCTCCCCATAGTTCCCTGACCTTTCCAAGCCCCGTCGTATGTGGCTCTGACAACATTCTATATAACTGGGCAGAGTAAGAGAATTGGTCTAAGATCACAAATTCTGGATGTGGCAAGGACCATCAGTCCTGAAGCCTACTGGGTTCAAAGTTGTGCATTAGATCCCAGGGACTCAGCAGGAAGTAGGCAGAGATCCAGTCCCCAAATCTCCCCTCCACAGTCAGTCCTGAGTGCTGGGGGTTCAGCTAAACCCCTAAGGCATCACTGCCTTTGCTGTAAATTGGGGAGAAGGACATCTACACACCCCCGATCCTTAGGTTGTTCTCAGGTTCCAACAGGCATAACTGAGCCTGCCAAGATTAAGCAACCTATCAATGAGAAACATTACCATCTGTCAAAAGCACACACAGATATTATCTTCAAGATGAGTGACATCCCCGAGAGATAATTAAAGAGAAAAGAAAGACTAAGAAAGGAAGGAAATCCACTCTCCTCGCCTTGCCATGAGGCAGAAACTGAACGATGACAAGCCCACTGGACACCAGGCGTAGCCCCATGTAGTAGAACATGTCATTTTCCTGAGAGACCTGGCCTGAAGCTCCAAGAGTACCAGCCTGCCTCCATCCAGGATCTGTCCACTCCAGGTCTGGCCTTGGCCTTCCCCATGAACATGGGGAATCATGGACTTGTGGTCCCAGGCAAGTCTCAGCTCCACCTCCAGCAGGGCAGAACACAGCAGCCAGCCTTGTTTCCATGACAGATCCCCAGTCAAGCTCTGGGCACAAGGCTCAGGAGAGTTCAAGGGGCAGGGTAGACTTTGTGAGACCAGCACACATTGGGAGGAGCAACAATGCCCAACAACACTCCTCTCAGTCCCTTTCACTCTGAATGTGATTACTACAGCTTCTGGTAAGTTCTGTCATCTCCCTAACAAACCCTCACCGTTGGCTATAATGGCAAAGACCCTCGAGTGTGTGCTTAATGTCAAAAGTGAGGATTATCTCAGGAAACCCCAGACTTAGCAGTCCCTATGCAATGGCATTTGATCCTCACATGAAGCCAAGGAAGTTGATGTGACCTGCCCACCTCAGACCAGAGAACTGAGCAGGTGGGCGACCAGGGCTTGAGCATTGAGGCTCAGCACAGGCCAAACTGCTCCCCAGACAAACAGGAGCCCTGGCATCACTAGGCTGCCCGAGGATCATGGAGAAATAAGCAGAGCTTCAGGCTCACTGCATTGTTCTGAAGGGCTGCCCCTGCAGGGAGAATCAGGGGAAATCTTCAAGCAAGCTACAGAGCGCAAAGTAATGCAGGGCTGATTCAGGCCTTTCCCCCTGGACTTCCCCCTGGGACTTCGGACAGAGACACCCACGCAGCCTTGAAACCAAACCCAGCACTTCTGTGGCCAGCATCACAGAGACTCTTGGGCCTGCACAGCGGTGATGCAACCCTCCTGGGACAGAACATTCCAGCAAGAGGCAGCCTGTGGAGTGACGTCAGAGGAGACCACAAAGGTGCACAGAGAGAAGGCTCAGGCAGGAGGAAAGATGGAGAAACCAATTGGCCCTCTGCCCCCAGGCCGGAATGGTGTCATCTGCGACCCACTCCCCACCTGCCAGCATGGGGCGGACAGGAAGAAGTTGCACACACAGCAGCTCCCACCCCCTTGCGCCTCCACATAGTCCAAGCTGTGCCTGTCAATCTCCAGCAGGCTCAGAAGCCTGGTGTGCCAGTGCCCTCAGCACCTTCGCATACACCACTCCAGCTACATGCTGTAAAATGTATTTCTCAAAAGCAACTGACTTAACGTTGCTGCCATCCCGAACCTGTTTCATGGGTTCTTATCATCCGTCCAAAACACGGTCAAGCAGGATACCCCATCAGGAGCACACCCAGTCATTGGTGCTTTCTTTGTTTAGTCTAAAGGATGCTTCTCGGAACACTGTGACAATGGGAGTTGAGAATGATCACTCTGGACAAGAACTGGGTGCTGAGAAGAGATAAAGTGATATGCAGGATACCTCTTCAGAAACAAAATAGTGTCTAAAAGAAATAAAAAATAAGAGAGAGAGAGCCAGAGATAAGAAAACTGTCTTCCCAAGAGGCAGGCAGGGGAGAAGGCAGCAGGGAGGGCAGGAGGTAAACTGGGGTTATTGGTGGTAGGAAATATGCACTGATGAAATGTGGAAAAAAATAAACTATATTATGAACAACCTTGTAATCATAGTATTCAGTCATGTAATAATAGTAGTAATAGTAGTAGTAGTAGTAATAATAATAATAATAATAATAATAATAATAATAATAATAATAAAGGCTGCTTCTCTGCACTGCTGTTTGATTGTTCGTATGTATGCAAGAATAGGACCTGGTCAGCCAGAGCACCTTTCCTTCACTTCATCCATGAGGTTCAGAAACTTCGGCACAATCTAGTCATAAAGGACATTTAGCCAAGCACTTTTTTTTTTACTTTTTATTTTTTTAAGGGAAAAATGCTTCTAAGACTCAAGTGACTGAGAAACTGACATACTCTAAATGACCTCCAGCCCATCTGGGGTCCCTGAATGGGGTCCAAGATGTCCATAAAAACCATGAAATTGATGGCGTTGGCAAATCATACGGGAGTCATTTTTCGGGGGGTGAAAGTCCAAAGCTTTCACCAGCTCCTTAAAGGGATTTCTGACCCCACCAGGCAAGAGTGATGTGCTCCTTTGGGGCTGGCACATTCTTGGTCTCAGGTTCTCTTGAAACATTCCTTCACATTCAATAAGGGAAGAACCATCATTGCAGGGGCAAGAGAGAAGGCAGCAACTGCCCATGCTCCAAGGTCTGCCTGTCAGCCACTGGGGAACATTTTCACAGTTTTCCTGAAGCAATGGAATTCTGAAACCACCTCAGGACAGAGACTGTTCCTCCTTTTCAGCACACCACACAGGGGTGAGGGGCTTAATCTGAGCCAGAGGTCAGGTTCCTGGGGAATAAGCCAGGCACTACGGGCAGTAGCATAGTAGGGCTCGACGAATGCTTCTTGGTGATAATGGTGATCCTTTCTTCCTTGCCCGCTGTTCTCACTCCTCATATGATTCACACGCAGCAAAAATATCTGCTTTGGCTGCAAAGAAAGAATGTACCCTCTTTTAGGTCGGAGTGCCAGGCTGCCAGCAGAGCAGCACGGTGACCCAGCACCGGGTGGTGGTAATTCCACCTGCCACAGCAGCTCTTCGGGAAAAATTGGAGATTCGGCAGAAAAAACTGAGTCCCCAACCCCACTCACTCCACTCCCAAGTGAGGCACGATGCTCTTGCAGAGCTAAAGGTCACAGAGATGAGGCAGTGGGGAGCATCTGAGATCCCTAACTCCTTCCACAAAGATGCCATGGACAAGGAAGCCACAGTTTTCTACAGCTTCCTGCTAAATGCAAAGTCAGATTTGGCAGCCTATGGGAACCACACACAGATGTGGAGGGGGATAACTCAAGATGCTGCAGCTTTTGGGGTGCAAGAAAACATTGTTTTTTATTTTAAGTGGGTGAGCATGAGCCACACCCACCAGAAGAGAGATCAGAGTGTTAGCACTCAAGTATGAGAAAGATCATGGTGCTTAAATAAAGATTTATATTTTAAAAATAAGAAGAAAGGCAATAAATAAATAAGTAAATAAATAAATAAAGCTCTACAAAACTGAAGAAAGGAAGGAAGGAAGGAAGGAAGGAAGGAAGGAAGGAAGGAAGGAAGGAAGGAAGGAAGGAAGGAAGGAAGGAAGGAAGGAAGGAAGGGAGAGAGAGAGAGAAGAAAGAAAGAAAGAAAGAAAGAAAGAAAGAAAGAAAGAAAGAAAGAAAGAAAGAAAGAAAGAAAGAAAGAAAGAAAGAAAGAAAAGAAAAAGAAAGAAAGAAAGAAAGAAAGAAAGAAAGAAAGAAAGAAAGAAAGAAAGAAAGAAAGAAAAAAGAAGAAGGAAAGAAGGAAGGAAAGGAAAGAAGGAAGGAAGGAAGGAAGGAAGGAAGAAGAAGAAGAAGAAGAAAGAAAGAAGAAGAAAAGAAAGAGAAGAAAGAAGAAAGAAAGAAGAAAGAAAGAAAAGAAAGAAAGAAAGAAAGAAAGAAAGAAAGAAAGAAAGAAAGAAAGAAGAAAAAGAAAGAAAAAAGAGAGAAAGAAAGAAAGAAGAAAGAAAGAAGAAAGAAGAAAGAAAAGAAAGAAAGAAAAAGAAAGAAAGAAAGAAAGAAAGAAGAAGAAAGAAAAGAAAGAAAGAAAGAAAGAAAGAAAGAAAGAGGGCCGGAGAGATAGCATGGCGGTAAGGCGTTTGCCTTTCATGCAGGAGGTCATCGGTTCGAATCCCGGCGTCCCATATGGTCCCCCGTGCCTGCCAGGAGCCATTTCTGAGCCTGGAGCCAGGAATAACCCCTGAGCACTGCCGGGTGTGACCCAAAAACCAAAAAAAAAAAAAAAAAGAAAGAAAGAAAGAAAGAAAGAAAGAAAGAAGGAAAGAAAGAACGAAAAAGAAAGAAAGAAAGAAAGAAAGAAAAGAAAGAAAGAAAGAAAGAAAAAGAAAGAAAGAAAGAAAGAAAGAAAGAAAGAAAGAAAGAAGAAAGAAAGAAGAAAGAAAGAAAGAAAGAAAGATAGAAAGAAAGAAAGAAAGAGAAAGAAAGAAAGAAAAGAAAGACAGGGAAAGAAAGAAAGAAAGAAAGAAAGAAAGAAAGAAAGAAAGAAA